>NW_027249319.1:0-175000 GCF_030848795.1 Temnothorax nylanderi | reverse complement strand
TGCCGTGAGTTGTCGCTGCAGTTCGATAACATCTTGGACATTATCAGCCCCGCTCATAACATCATCTACGTATGTTTCATCTAGTATGGCTAGTGCAGCCATGATATACTAGTTTTCTGCCTGTTCCGCGATTCGACGAGTACATTTAATAGCTAGATACGCCAAGCTCGCTTCACCATAAGTAACAGTATTTAACCACAATTCTAGTATAGGTTCCTTAGGAGATTCTCTCCACACTATGCGTTGGTAATTGCGATCCGCTGGATGCACTATTATCTGCCGATACATTTTGCGCAAGTCACAAGTCAACGCAATGTTGTGGCATCGAAAACGTATGACTATCTCGATCAAACTACTCTGCAACGTAGGCCCTACGTGAAGTATATCGTTTAATGATACTCCGGAGTCGGTTTTACTTGACGCGTTGAATACCGTACGAAGTTTCATGCTACTACTCGATTCTTTAACCACACAGTGATGTGGTAAGTAAACTATAATACCTTGAGCATTTTGTGAAACGTCATTCACGGGAGACATATGACCTAACTCCTGATATTTGCGTATAAAACTTATGTATCGCTCTTGCAACGATTTGTCTTTCCTGAAACGACGCTCCAATTGAATCAATCGCTTAATCGCAATATCTAGTGAACTACCTAGTCGACTCGGATCCTTGCGAAATGGTAGTCGCACCACAAATCGGCCGCTATCATCCCGAGTTGTCGTTCAATCGAAAAACCCTTCACATTGTTACTCATCCGTCGACAACGCTCGCTTTGTTTCCGATTGGACGGTTTCGATTTCCCAGAACCTTTCGAAGTTTTTGTTTAACACAATGCTCTAATGAACAATTCAATGTCGCTATCGTGTTGTTACTACAAATCAAACTAGTCGTATTCGCGAGTGGGATTGAACCTGCGATTACCCACCCAAGCTTTGTATTCAATAAAACCGGACGATTTTCTCCTAACTCGATTTTCTCGGCCTCCAATAAATCAAAAAAGGTTAGCGGATGCGTATGTGAGTGGATGCGGTAGGCGATTGCGGTATAGCGTATTGCGATTAGCTGCGTACAGGGTTTGTTTTGGCGATAGGCATAAGGCGAAAGGAGAGATAAATTGCAGAGGAAGCGGTAAGATTGGAGGGAAATAAGGAATTATCGAAAGAGAGGTCTAATTAACGTGACAAAAATACGTCGAAGTTTGAGGTTAGGCCAGAGAGGGGAAAGGATAGGCTAGGGATAATATAGAGAATTTGCTTCTCTTTTCCTTAGCATCGTGTAACACCGCCCGAAGGTATTCCTAGGAAAAAGGCAGGTGGCGCAAGGCGATCGGCGAAGGTACAATTGCCGGAAGGAAAGAGGAAGATGGCGGAATATAGTGACGGAGTTGAGGAGAGGGTGGCGTGCGGTACAGCACACTCAAAGCTGCGGGAGGGGAAGAAGGTAGAGGAAAAAAGGGTCATGGAAGAGGCGAGGAGAGAGAGAGAAAAGGCTAGAAAGTAGGCTGGATAAAATGGAAAAAAGAGTAGAAGATTTGAAGCGACAAAGAAACAGTGGAAACTGGGAAAACGGAAATTTAGCTGAAGAGGTGGCGGAGAGAGCAATCGATTTGTTGAGGAAAAAGGATGGTGGTAGAGAGTTACAAGGAGTAAGAAAGTAAGGAAGTAAGAAAATTGAAAAGAACAATAGAGGAAAAGGAGAGGAAGGAAAGGAAAAATAATAGTGATAAGAGGACTGAAGAAGGTGAATAACGAGAAAGAAAGTATTAAGGATGCAGCATGTGAATTCCTCAACAAAGAGTTCGACGTCAGGGAGAAAGTGAAAAAGGTACAGGTTGTAGGTAGAAAAGGAAAGGAGGTGGTAATTGTGGAGCTGTACGATTGGGAGGTGAAAGAGAAAATAATGAAGGAGAAAAAGAAATTAACGGGCAGGAGAGTATACATTGGCTGCATCCAGAAGCACGACCGCTCATTGAGCGCTCAGTATATCCCCTAGATCTATTTACTGGATACAAACGCTCTCTGAGCTGCTCACGGTGAGCGCTCGCCACTTTCGTGAGCGTAGTTTTCTATCGCTCATTCAGCTCACTTTACGCTCTCTCTTCAATCTTCGCGCCAATTTACTATTCCTAAAAGTTAGTAACTAATATAATTCTTGTGCTGTTGTTAATTTTTATCTTTTAGTTGGAAAGTTAAGTTATTCTTGTTTGCAAATAATTAAAAATATAACATATTAATTAGTTAAACATTATTTATATGTACACATTTTTTGTATATATTTTTGAAATAATCTAATCTACGAAGTTGTGTGTGTGTGTGTGTGTGCGTGCGTACGTGCGTGTGCGTGCGTGTGTGTGTGTGATCTATTTTTTATCATATTTTCAATTTTTATATCGCATTTTTCTGGTAATTATATTTTTTTAAACAATTTATTTCTTATGTAATTACTAATTTTTAGTAAAGAAAACATAATACACTCGGCACAAAAACATAATACGCTTATACTATAAAAGAGGAAAAAATTATATTTATACAAAATTACAAATTTTAATAATTATGTAACATGCAAAATATAGAATACATCTTTACACTCTAGCTAATAACATTTAGGGCCATTCTACAATACCGTTGCAAACGATGGCAACTGCTAGTTGAAAAGTGTTATTTCTGATTGCCGATTGCCAGTTACTGTCGCTAAAAAAGTTAAAAATTTGCCAACTCTCTTTTGACAACTGCAATTGACAAGCGCAATCGGAAATAACATTTTTCAACTAGCAGTTGCCATCGTTTGCGACGTATTGTAGAATGGCCCTTAGATAAAGCATTTGTATATTTTTACAGGTGGCAGATAGTAAAGATAGAAATTAATCACACAGCACACTTTTTCCTGGGGATATTCCCAGGATATTGCGATATCACATTGGACATATTGCGATCCTATGGATGTCCTACGGTTATTGTGATCAATATTTGGACATATTGCGATCCCTCGGATATCTGGTGGATGTTGCAATATCTTGTGCTGTGTGGATAATTACGCAGATCTTTAGAGACGTAGATATGTCTATTATAAATGCAAATAAATATCTATAACTTATACGTCACATAAATGCGTATAGTGAACTGTTGTGAGCATATATCCAGTACATCAAAAATGCTCACTGAGCGGCTACCTGTGAGCGCTCAATGAGCGCTCAATGAGCGATCGTGCTTCTGGATGCAGCCATTGATCACGATATGTCGCAGGAGGAAAGAGACGTGCAGAGAAAGCTGAGAGAGCGCGCAAGAAGCGAGAGAGAGACGGGGAGGAGCGTGAAAGTAGGGTATAGGAAAATAAATATAGATGGAAAACTATACGTTTGGAATGATAATGCGAGAGATGTTAGAGAAAAGAAAAATTTCTAGGAAGTAGCCAAGAAAAGAAAACGATGAAGAAACGGACGGTAGAGAAGAATAAGAAGAAAAGGGAAAAGAGAAGCAGAGGGGAAAATGATAAATTAGGTAGGAAGATAATGTTTTGGAACGTGGCGGGGGTAGGGAATAAAGGGAAAGATTTCTGGAAATTTATATGTAAGTACGATTTCATATATATTAGCCTGTGTGAAACATGGGTGGATAAAGAAGGGTGGGGAAAGTTAAAAGAAAAACTCCCAAAAACGCACGATTGGAAATGTAGTTTTGCAACTAAAGGTAAGAAGAAGGGTAGAGCAAAAGGGGGCTTTATTATAGGTAAAAAGAAAAATTGGGGAGATCAGAACACGAAAATTATATGTAAACAAGAGAAGGAGGTGTTAATCTCGGAAATCGTGGAGGGTGAGGAAATTAAGTACATTATCTCGGTATATAATAAGGAGTGCTGGGATGATTTAAAAGTAATATTGGATAATGTGACAGAGGAAATGGATGGGGAGTTTATGTTAATAGGGGGAGACTTTAACATTAGGATCGGCGAACTGGGGGGTGGAGAGGAAGAAGACGGCGGGGTGAAGAGAAAAAGTAAAGATAAGTTGGTAAGTAATGGCGGAAAGGGGCTAATAGATTTAATACAGAATAAAGGCTGGTACGTTCTGAACGGTACAATGGTAGGCGATTGGGACGGAGAATATACGTTCGTAGGAGCAAGGGGTAGTTCCGTAATAGACTACGTCTTTTGTAATAAAAAAGCGCGGGATTTTGTGCGAGAATTCAATATAGGGGACAGAGTGGACTCGGATCACATGCCGATGATGGTGACGTTGGAGGGAGGCGGAGAGGAAGAGGGAGAAGAAGGAGAAGAAGAAAGAAGAGAAGAGAAGATATGGAAGATCTGTTGGGACAAAGAAGCAATACAAAAATATAGGGAAAGCACGGATAGTATAATATGGGAACACGACCTGCAGGGGTCGGTGGCGAAGATAAGTGGCAGAAGCTGAAAGATATAATGCAAGAGGCCCTGATAAAGAGAAAGTTGAAAACTGTTAAGAGGGAACTAGGGCACAAAGATTGGTGGGACAGGCAGTGTACAAGAAAGAAGAGGCAGGTGCATAGACTTTACAAGAAATGGAGAATGGGTAAGGAAAGGAAAGACAAGTTTCTGGAGGAAAAGAGGAAACTGAAGGAGCTGGCGGAGCAGAAACAAAAGGAGAAGAGGGAGGAAGAAGAGATTGAGCTAAAGAATCTGAGGAACGTGGCAGAGGTATGGAAGTTTATCAATAGAAAAAGGAGGACGAAAGTATGGAAGGAAGCTAATATAAGAAAGGAGGTGTGGAAGAAGCACTTTATGGAGTTACTGGAGGGCACGGTTGTACAGGTGGACGATAACAATCCTAGGGAGCCCTCGGGGGCACAGGAATATCGAGGGGAGGAGATGCCGTGTGAAGAGGAGATACATGAGGCTGTGAAAAAGCTAAAGACAAAGAAGGCAGCAGGAGTGGATGGTATTCTCATGGAAGCATGGAAATACGGTGGCAGGGCTGTCAGAGATGGTCTAGTAGAGCTGCTGAGACAGATATGGACGGAGGGAGTCCTCCCGAAGGATTGGAAGACGTCCATAATCGTGCCTTACATAAGAGAGGAGACCAGGAGGTCGTTGGAAACTACAGGGGAATATCTCTTCTTTGCTCGGCATACAAGATCTACGCGGAGATTCTTAGAAATAGATTAGAGCAGGAGGTTGAGAGACTGGGATTACTACCCGAGAGCCAGGCAGGTTTTAGAAGGGGAAGATCTACGATGGACAATGTCTTCATTCTGAACCATCTGGTGCAAAGGGAGAAGATGAAAGGAGGGAAGGAGAGTAAGATCTATGCACTTTTCGTGGATTTGAAGGCGGGGTTTGACAATGTGGATAGAGAACAACTGTGGTTAACCCTAAAGGATAAGGGAGTAAATTTGGATATTATAAGGAGATTGGAGAAAGTCTATGAGGATACGGTGGTTACCGTAAGAACAAAGGAAGGCTGACGGATGAGTTCAGGACGCACAAAGGAGTTCGCCGAGGCTGTGTGCTGAGTCCACTTCTGTTTGATCTGTATATCGCAGATATAGGAAAAGCGTAAAGGATAGGAACATTGGGGGGGTGTCGTTACTTAATGACAGGATATGGTCGCTGGAATATGCCGACGACATGGTGTTTGTGGCAAAAAATAGGGTTGCGTTAATGGACATGATAGGCACGTTAAGAAGATTGTTAAAGAAAAAGAAATTGTCATTATGTGCGGATAAGACTAAAGTTATGGTTTTTAATAGAGAAAACAAAGAGAAAAAGGAGAGGTAGAAATGAGAAAATAAGGAATTAGAAGAGGTCCAGACATTCAAATACCTGGGCTTTGTATTTAATAATAAAGAAAATTATAAGGATCACATAAAAGAGCTGAGTTGTAAAGGAAGGATGGCAGCTAATAGAGTCTGGGGATTCGGGGAAAGGATCTGTAAAAACGACTTCTGTAGGAGATGGATGTTATTTAAATACTTACAAGGGAACCTCGCAAACTCGAAAATTCTGATTTTAATAAAACTTCCCACACATGTAGGGGGAGTAAAAAGATTAATTTAGATATTTTTTGTAGCTACCCAAAAACGGTTTTAAGAGGTGAAACCACTCCTTATATGTAGAGCGGTTTTTACTTTTCTCGATATATCTCGAAAAATATTTGAGATATCAAAAAATGTTTCTTATAAAAGTTTATAGTAAAATCTCCTCTATTCAACAACATTAATAATATTTTTTAAAAATAATTTTTTAAACAAAATTTTGATTAAAAATTAGAAAAAAGAATTTTTTCGAAATTTTATTAATGTGGTTAAATAGAGATGTTTTTACCATAAAACTTTTATTTGAAACATTTTTTGATATATCGAATACTTTCCGAAATATATCAAGAAAAGCAAAAAGCCACTCTACATATAAAGGGTGGTTTCACCCTTTAGAACCGTTTTTGAGCAGCAACAAAAAATTTCTAAATTTATCTTTTTACCCCCACTACATGTGTGAAAAGTTTTATAATAAGAACACCTATGTGTATTTAACCGCAACGAATAATTTTTTCAAAAATTTATTTATTTTTGCATCTTTTATATAAAAAAATGTCTGTTGCGTTATTTAATATTATAGAATTGTAAAATAAAGATACTTTTATTCTGAATGTACTTATAATTCTTTAAACAATATTGTAACAATTTTAGCGCCAACTAAAAATTTCTAAATTTATTCACCTGTGTGTGCGTGCGTACGTGCGTGCGTGTGTGTGTGTTTTATAAAATATTTTAGTTTTAGGGGTTCTTTTGTCAATTTAATCTACACAATTAAATGGTTAAGTTTGTTTCATTTTAATTCGCTGAATTTAATTTGCGATAAATTACTAAATTTATTTATATAAAATATTGATTTTTTTTGTCATTCATTTGGTTTTATTTTTATTTTGTATACAGAAGTTATGATTATTTCGCCTCATAGAACGTGTTTTTCCATTTCTTAACTTACGAAAGATCATTATCAAAAATTGCACATAATTATCGTAAGTAAACAAAATATAAATAATAGTTATACGAGTGAAGGACGTGACAGACAGCGTGCATTAATTCCATAGTTGATGATACACTTGAATGAATCGTTAAACTCGTGGTACTTTATATACTACTAAAACTATGCGCAATATTTCCGACTTATAAAGAGCCTTATTATCTTATTTATATCTTCTTTATATCAGAATCTTCCAAATATGGAAAATTACTGCAAAATATCCTCACGTACAACGTACGTGATTACTCTGCATTACGATATTAGACGTAAATGACCGATATGCACGTGTATATTGCACGTTGTACAATATACACATTACAATATGATCATATTGTTTATATATTACACGTGCATATCGCTCATTTACATCTAATCGCAATGCAGAGTAGTCACGTACGTTGTACGTGAGGATATTTTGCAGTAATTTTTCATATTTATTGTTAGAAGATTCTGATATAAAAAAGATATAAATAAAATGATAAGACTCTATATAAGTCGGAAATATTGCACGTAGTTTATAATAAAGTACCAACAAGTTTAACGATTCATTCAAGTGTATCATCAACTATGGAATTAATGCACGCTGTCTGTCACGTCCTTCACTCGTATAACTATTATTTATATTTTGTTTACTTACGATAATTATGTGCAATTTTTTATAATGATCTTTCGTAAGTTAAGAAATGGAAAAACACGTTCTATCAAGCGAAATAATCATAATTTATGTATACAAAATAAAAACAAAACCAAATAAATGACAAAATAAAATCAATATTTTATATAAATAAAGTTAATAATTTATTGCAAATTAAATTTAGCGAATTAAAATGAAACAAACTTAACCATTAAATTGTGTAGATTAAATTGACAAAAGAACCCCTGAAACTAAAATATTTTATAAAACACACACACACGCACGCACGTACGCACACACGCACGCACGTACGCACGCACACACAGGTGAATAAATTTTGAAATTTTTAGTTGGCGCTAAAATTGTTACAATATTGTTTAAAGAATTATAAGTACTGTAAGGATTGCCGAAATGATTCGGAGAGAGATAGATGTTGAAGCATTTAATGAACTCTGGTAAATGTCTTTCGGAACGAACATAACTGCGACTGGACTCTGCTCAAGGCTCGACGAGACTGCCCTTGCATGGACCTGCACGACAGTTAAAGCGCGGCTCGCGCCACGCGATCCCTAGTTACTAAGCGCCCGCTGCGCCCTCCGCATATCAACCGGATAGGCCGGCGACCGTGCGCCACCTACATGCATCGCGACACTAGCGCGGCTTTACGCCATGAAACATTAACCAAATACTTATAGGACAGCCATTCTGCTTAGGCCCTTACAGCTTCGGCCAGCCTGCAACTACATTCGCCTCGAATGTGTTAAAAACGACAAAAATACAAAAATAAAACGCAATATAAACTTATGCACTAATTTGAATACAATATAATTTTACACGCACTTAACCTACGAGTACGCTTATCGCATATGTCTAACGCAAACTTAACATCTATGGGGATAGGACTGGTTTGACTAAAGGTTTAAACTTATCAGGCGATAATATTGCATTATACGGCCTAGGCGTTTCGTTAAAGCCTGGGATATCCGTAATCACGTAGCGATTCTTATTAAGGACTTTCGCCACTTGGTAAGGGCCTTTATACTTAGGTTTAAGCTTTTTACTTTCGCCGACTTTGGACTGTAAGTCCCGCACTAAAACATAATCACCAACTTTGTACTGAGATAGGGTTTTATGGGTCTTATCATAATACATCTTATTATACTTTTTAACTCTTTCAGTCGCTTCGACTGCTATATCTTGTGCTTTTTGACGCTCCTGAGCTAAGTCAATGTCTATCTTAGCTATATTGTTTAATAAACGTTTAAGAACATCATCTGCGTGACCGTGTTGGTCGTATCCTAAAAGCAATTTGGAAGGAGTAGAATTTATGGAAGAATTAACCGTATTATTAACTACATACTGAATTTTTAACAAATGAGTTTTCCAATCAAACTGATCATCTATTACTTTAGTTAGAGACGTTCTGAGAAACCTATTTGAACAATCGGCTAAACCATTAGCCCATGGTGAAGCTACCGCGACCTTCCTATGTTCAATATTTAGTCTTTCGAGAAAAGCAAGAAATTCTCGCGATGTAAAGGCCGTGCCTCTATCTGAAACTATCTCCTTAGGGTTCCCGAACACATTAAAAAGGAAAAGTAACTTATTACTAGTTTCTTTGGACGTCGTAGTCCGTGTGGGCAAGTACCACGTAAATCGCGTGAAAGCATCGACTACAACTAATATATACTTAAAATTATCTGACGTAGTAGGTAATGGACCGTAATGATCGATATGTATAATTTCAAACGGTACCGACGGAGCAGGCGTTAACTGCATTTTGAAGAATTAGCAATTAAGCATGTTATACAATTGTCGATGTAATCCCTTATTCTTTTACGCATGGTAGGAAACCAATACGTCGCGTGAATGCCCTCGAAGGTTTTTGAAAAACCACAATGAGCCATGTCGTCATGATAGACCACTCTAATAATAGTGTTAATCATGACTTCGGGAACTACGAAACGAGGACGGTCTTCATCTTTCCGGTAGACCAATCCATCTATGAGCTCAAATTTATCGTTATTTTCATATTCCAGATCGTTAGCAATCTGTTTAAGTTTAATGTCCTGTAATTGCTTGAATTCAAGCTCTCTTTCCAAAGTCATAAAGTTTACATAGGCCACTTGCCTACTCAAAGCATCCACGTGAGGCATTCGCTTCCCTGATCTGTGAACTACTTTAAATCGATAGTTCTGTAATTGTAAAACCCATCTCGCAATTCTCGGATTCAAATTCGCTTTATTGACCACATAAACAACCGCGTTACAATCCGTAACAATCGTAAAATCTTTTCCGTAAAGAAAAACATGGAATTTATCAACCGCTTTCATTATCACTAACATTTCGAGCTCGAAGCTGTGATAATTCGATTCGGCTTTATTGGTAGCTCGACTAAAATACGCAATTGGCGCCCACTGGCCATCACTTTGTCTTTGAAACAATATGGCTGCTAATTCGTGCGAACTCGCATCCGTATGCAGCTCTGTTTCTGCTTCAGGACTATACAACCGTAATACCGGATATGATGTTAACTTCTGCTTGAGAGCATCGAAGGCTTTAATATGCACTTCTTCAAAAACGAAATCAACCGATTTTTTAAGCAAGTTATACAACGGCTTTGCAATCAACGCGAAATCTTTGATAAACTTTCTAAAATAGTTTGCTAAACCTAGAAACCGTTGTAGCTCATATGTGTTCCGCGGGTAAGCATAATCTTTAATTGCCTCTGTATGCCTTTGACTGATAGATATACCTGCGGACGATACATCATAACCTAAGAATTCGATTCTTTTTCTAAGAAATTGACATTTCTCATAATTCAACTGAAAGCCATGTTGCTTCAAAATCCACAGCACTTCCTTTAGCGTTTCTAAATTATCTTCGACAGTTTTCGACGGTATAAAAATATCATCAACGTACACAATCAGTTTACGACGACGGATAAGATCCTCAAGTTTTTCTTTTAACTGTTTCTGAAATTCGGCCGCTGATTCACTCCATCCGAATGGTAATACCGTTGACTCGTATTGACCGTCGGGAGTCGCAAAAGCAAAATATTTGGTATCGTCAGGGTGTACTTTGACCTGATAGAAACTATCTTTTAAGTCCAACGACGTAAAAACTTTATTATCCCTGATTTCCGCGATACAATCCTCGATCACGGGAAACGGGAACTTTTGCTTCCACATTCTAGCATTTAACGGCCTAAAATCGATACATAATCTTAACTTGCCGTTTTTCCTTCGCACTAAAACAATACGGGCACAATAGGGTGAGGTACTCGGTTTAATAATACCGCGAGCTAGGAGATCATCGATAATCTCTCGGACTTGTCTCCTTTCTTCGTACGCTAAACGACGCGGAGCATACGCGTATATCGACGCATCACGTAACTTAACTCTAACCGCATAACCGTTATCAACGACAGGGATGTCAGCTTCCTCAACTTCCCGAATTACTTGCTTCAGTTTTTCTTTCACGTCTTCACCAAAATCAATCTGATAATCTCTTTCCGTTTTAATAGTCGCACAAATATCTGTAGTCATAAAATCTTCCGGGAAAAACTTAATGTCACTGACTTCCTGATTTGCGTGCAATGACAACGTAACTTTATTTTCCATAAAATCGCGACCAATGACCAGATCGTACGTGAAATTATCTTTATCTAAAATGTATAGATTGATCTCGTATTTTTTATCGGGATAGGAATTCAAGGAAATTGAAGCTTTGACAATACCCTTAACCGGAATTGGATAATCATTTAATGTAGTGAATTTACGTTCCGACTCTATCACTTTACTCGAATCATGTAAACCGAACTTTTTACAAATCCCGTCTTTTACAAACGATACCGGACTTCCAGTGTCCATTAACGCTGACAAATCACAACGCTTACCGTTCAACTGCACAACCTTAACAATAGGGTCTTTAATTGGAATCACCGCCGCATCCTGCTGCACCGCTGCGACTGTCGAGATCGGCACTTCCGAAATCTCTGCCGTTGATTCAGATGCAACCATAGTAGACGCTGGGACATCGTCCTTGTCTTTGACCGCTGCAACCGCTGCAGGCGTTTCGCCGGGTGTCGAAGAATTCTTCTTCTTCCATTTAGGGCAATCCACTTTTCGGTGCCCTTTGCCTTTACAATAAAAGCATGTGATCTCGGTGTCTTTACAGTCCTTTTGGCTATGATCTTTCTTTCCGCATTTCTTGCAATTGGTATCCTTGTTGTCACTCGGTTTGTGGGCATCAGACGATCTTTTTTCAAATGTACCAACGGCGGATGTTATCTGGCACATTTGATCGACGAATCGCTCGACTGACGTGGTAGGAATCGCTGCCGCTGTAGCCCTTAGCGACCTCTCGGAAATACCTCCGATCAGTAAATCCACTGTGTCTTGAATGGGTAAACCCTGGCTATGCATCAACGCCAACTTGTCTATGGCGTATTCTTGGAACGTTTCCTTAGATGGCGTCCATTTCCTGGCTTCAATCTTTTGCATGACTACGTAGAATGGAAGTTTCCGCTCAAACATCTTGAGCAATGCTTGACGACAGCCCGCCCATGAAGTTAATACCGGGCCTGACTGCGTATCGTACCACTTCTTCGCCATTTTCGTTAATTTGCTCGAAGCCGCAAGCAATGTTACATCGTCGGCTACTCTATGGGCGAAAGCGACTTGATCGACTCGCTGTACCCATCGTTGCACATTTTCGTCGGTTTCCCCTCCGTATTCAGGAATCTGCGATGCCAATAGGTGAACTGCGTTGGCGGGAGAGACGGAACTCATGATCGAAAGCCTGGAACCTTCCGTACTTCCGTGTGCGACTGTTGACGGAACGTGCGATGGTGTTGCCGCGTTCTGCCATTCGGGAGGTGCCGACGTAGCATTATTCACTCGCTGCACATTACTTGAGATTTGTTGCAAGAACTGCTGCTGCTGCGTAGCCATTTGTCCCATTAATCGCTCAAAAACGTTGGTGAACGAAGATATGAGCTCGTTCTGTAATGGCGGCCGTTCCGTATTCGACGGCGCCTGCGTCGGATTAACCGTCGCGCCTCGATTTTCTATATTAGTGAACAGGTCGAACGGGCCGTTCCTTTCCAAATGTAGCATAATCGCATCGATTAGCTCGTCCCTCGATCCTGTGACGGGGAGACTATACTTCGAAGCTTCTTCCTGAAGCTGCACGTGCGTTAACTCGTCGAGTTGCTTGCGTTCCATTTTTCACCGGATCGCCACTACACGCGCGTACCGAATCTCGTGTCCCGAAACTCGTGTCCTGAGCCTCGCTTCCTTGAGCCTCGTGTCTCTGAGCCTCGTGTCTCTGAGCCTCGTGTCTCTGAGCCTCGTGTCTCTGAGCCTCGTGTCTCTGAGCCTCGTTTCCTCGAGACCGTTTCCTGAGACTCGCGACAAACTTCGCTGCCACACGTGAAACGCACTTCCGTTACCGAAAAACCGATTCGCGCTGCCGTACACTAACCGTGATAACCGGGCCGCGAAAACCGTGAGAACCGGGCTGTCATCCCACTTCTGAGCTGTAAGGATTGCCGAAATGATTCGGAGAGAGATGGATGTTAAAGCATTTAATGAACTCTGGTAAATGTCTTTCGGAACGAACGTAACTGCGACTGGACTCTGCTCAAGGCTCGACGAGACTGCCCTTGCATGGACCTGCACGACCGTTAAAGCGCGGCTCGCGCCACGCGATCCCTAGTTACTAAGCGCCCGCTGCGCCCTCCGCATATCAACCGGATAGGCCGGCGACCGTGCGCCACCTACATGCATCGCGACACTAGCGCGGCTTTACGCCATGAAACATTAACCAAATACTTATAGATTTCTTACAGTACATTCAGAATAAAAGTATCTTTATTTTACAATTTTATAATATTAAATAACGCAACAGATATTTTTTTATATAAGAGATGCAAAAATAAATAAATTTTTGAAAAAATTATTCGTTGCGGTTAAATACACATAGGTGTTCTTATTATAAAACTTTTTACACATGTAGTGGGGGTAAAAAGATGAATTTAGAAATTTTTTGTTGCTGCTCAAAAACGGTTCTAAAGGGTGAAACCACCCTTTATATGTAGAGTGGCTTTTTGCATTTCTCGATATATTTTGGAAAGTATTCGATATATCAAAAAATGTTTCAAATAAAAGTTTTATGGTAAAAACATCTATTTAATCACATTAATAATTTTTTCTATGTTCATATCGGAAAGACGTTATATATTGCCAGTCACAGTCGATTTAAGTTACTTTAATTGTTATTCTATCACTGGCGAAAAGAGAAGTTATTGTTCTGTTTATTATACACCGTAGACTAAAGAATCGGTGCTCCATCTTATAGTTGTTATTGCGATAAGAATATTACCACAGCCCCAGTGGTCGAATTGGCACGACACCCGCACGTTATACGGGAGGTTCCAGGTTCAAACCCTGGCTGGGGTAATATTTTTTCGCAATAAAAATTTTAAACTATTCAACTTAGAAATTACATCAACTGACCAAAAGCCATGGTCGAAATTAATAATGTCTCGATGTTTGATCCGAAAAAGTGCTGTGTGAATCCGACAAAGCGAGTTGGCTCACAGTTTTTTCTATGTTCATATCGGAAAGACGTTATATATTGCCAGTCACAGTCGATTTAAGTTACTTTAATTGTTATTCTATCACTGGCGAAAAGAGAAGTTATTATTCTGCACATTAATAAAGTTTTGACAAAAATTCTCTTTTTTAATTTTTAATCAAAATTTTGTTTAAAAAATTATTTTTTAAAAATATTATTAATGTTTTTGAATAGAGGAGATTTTACTATAAAACTTTTATGAGAAACATTTTTGGATATCTCAAATATTTTTTGAGATATATCGAGAAAAGTAAAAACCACTCTACATATGAGGAGTGGTTTCAAACCCTTAAAACCGTTTTTGGGCAGCTATAAAAAATATCTAAATTCATCTTTTTACTCCCCCTATGTGTGGGAAGTTTTATTAAAATCAGAATTTTCGAGTTCGCGAGGTTTCCTTGTTAGTACAAAATGTGTTGTTATATGGGGTGGAGATTTGGGGCTGGGCGGAAAAGAAAGAGTTAGAGAAGATTATGCTAGATTACGTAAGGTGGGTTTTCAGATTGAATTTCTGCACGTCTAGATATTTGATGTCAAAGGAACTGGAACTAAAAAAGTTGAGGATAGGATGGGGACTAAGAGCAATGAAGTTCGAAGAGAAAACAAGGGCAGAAAAGGAAGATAGATGGTTAAAGAAATGTTGGTTGGATAAGGATAAGAATAACTGGGGGGATATGTATAGTAAAGAGAGGGAACTATATTATAATAGGAATGACTGGGGAGTGCAAGCTATAGAGGGCATTAGGGCAGCGGGGGGTGATATTAAGACGGAAATGGTGCACAGGGATTGGGAGATCCAACGACAAATGGAGGATAATGGAAACTAAATATAATGAAAGGTATAAGGAGCTCTATATGAGTATGGATGGACCCAGGTATTTGAAAATGGAAAACCTAGTTAAGTTAAATGCGGGAGATAATGTAAGAGCGTTAATAAGATTGAGATGTGGAAATATGGAGGAAGGTAATAAGTATTGGTTGGAGGATGAGAAGGTGATGTGTGTGTTCTGTGGCCAAGGCAAGGATAACCTTAGGCACTATATCGAAGACTGTGATTACACTAAAGACTGGTTCATAGAGTTAGGGAATAATAGTAATGAAATTGTAAACAGATTATGTAATGATGTATTGGAGAAAATAAAAGGCGACGTGTTGACGAAATTGTGGAGGGAGAAGGAATGTAAAATGAAGAAAAGGAAATAAAAACATATTATGAGTGTATGGAATGGGTACACGGAGAGAATTTTTTGTTATATTTTACCCTTAAATTCACTACAAACTTGGGACAACTTGGCAACCAAGGAATTTTTAAAATATACAAAAAACATTTTACAAACAACGTGATAAAAATTACCAAGCAGATTGGTAAATTTTGAAAAATTATTGAAATTTCCTAGATATATTTTAGTAAAATTAATCAAACATATTTTATATTTTAATGTAATTGATATTAATATTTTTTATTATGGTAGATATTAATCAGAATAGCTCGCATAAAATTCTTGGTGGTACATGTTGTCCCACAACTACCATGATTTCAGGGTAAATTTTAAGAGAAAATTCTTTCCGTGTATGAATGTGAGTGTGAATGAAGTTAAGGTTCTATTGTAAACCAAGTCCGTTCTTGGCTTTTGCTGAAGGAATAAACGATTGATTGAATAAATCAAAAAAGAATTCCGCGCCTACTAACATGTCAATCAAACTGAGTTTATGGAATTCGATGTCCGCTAGTTTAACGTTAGACGGAATTTTTACCGCGTTTAGATCTATCTCTGCCGATGGCAAACTCTTCGTAATTGTAGGTACTACGAGACAGTGAACATTTACTCGATAATTCAAATGCCTTGACTGAATAACTATATCGCAACTTTGACATATTGAACTCTTCATTTTGTTTAAACACGTGACTGTTTCCGAGATTTGATTTCGTTTTACGCCTAATTTATTGCGTAACAAAATTGACTTCACTTGCACTATATATCTAAAAGGATACGAATTGTTGCGTTAGATCCATTAGGACGAACTGCATCGACCATCGCTGTGGCCATGAGAACGTACTGCCTCTTGGGACGATTTGCTGCGTGATGAACTGCCACACTATTGGCTGGAACGTTGCTTGACTCAGAGCTGGTATTCTCAGCGATACATCCTTCCTTCGTAGATTCTTTGCTGGATGTCGGACGGTGTAACAGAGTGTTTTGCCGCCTTGAGCACTCTCTGCAGGCTCCCATTTGGCACGTCTTGACGAAGTGGTCATTCCGAAAGCAGTTGATGCACAATTTCAATCGTTGCACCTCCTTATGCCTTTCGTCGACAGGCATTGTAAGGAATTTATCGCAATGATACAGGAAATGCCCTCCTTGACACAAGTAACATTTACCCGTATTCGTTGAGGTAGATAGTGTTGATGGTTTATCGCCTTGTGTTGACTTTGCTTGATTACGAAGCTTCGAATGCTGCTTATCGGACTCGTTCCCTTTCGTGCCGTCTTTCTGCTTAGATCTCGCCTCGATGCGTTCAAGTATTTGGCATTTTGTTTGTAGGAAATCAGATTTCTCCAGTGTTCCAATGGCTGCATTTCCACTCTGCTCCCACACACGAAGTGTCACTGTGTCCAACTTTGCCTCTATCATGTGAATAATGAGCTCGTGCCATGAATCTGTCGGTAGATCCATAGATTTTAAAATTCTCAAATGCTTCAACGTATAATCTACTAGCTCTCGTATCGCACTTGAGGATTCCTTTTCTACCCGTGGCATGGTAAACAGATACTGAATGTATTTTTTCTTTATGGCCCTTGGATCGTCGTAACGCTTTGTCAACAAGTTCCATGCTACCGTGTAATTCTCGTTGGTTAACTCGATCGACTCGATAATTTTCGCGGCAGCACCAGTGAGCGATGTAATCAAATATTGAAACTTTTGCACGTTAGGAATACTCTCGTTATTATGTATTAGTGATTGAAACGTTTCCGAGAAGCGTTTCCACTCTTCTGTACGACCATCGAATGTAGGAAGCTTGACAACGGGTAACTTCACCTTTGACTCGCCACTGTTGACCGCGCCACCTCCGTCTGTGAATCGGCGTAGCAATTCGGTCTGCTGTGTAACTAGGCACATAATGGTGTCATCGTTGGCCGTCGACGCTTGTGCACCGCTCGCGCCTCTGTTTCCTAGCTGCTGTATGATATCGGCTTGTTGCTGCAATACGTACATCAGCGCGTCGTCGCTCTGCGACGCACGTGCTTCGCAGCTTGCGATATTGGCAAATTTCTCACCATTTGCTTCAATTGAATCTTCAACCGTAGATACCGGTTCTCGAGTTCTTCGTCTTCCTTTTCATCGGCATCGGATGTTTCCTCAACTGGCGTGGCGATTATCCGTCGTTGCACATCGTCGAATTCACGACGTATCTCTTCTAACTTCGATGTGTAAACCTCGACTTGTTCTCTGGAAACTTGCGTTTCAGGTCGTTGCTCGTCGTTGACCTTTCGTTCTAACCTCGTTAATTTGGCTTTTGCCGTTTTTTGTTGCGTAAAACGTCCATGTCTCGTGAATTGTATGTGAATGCGTATGTGGACTGTATTCTCAACCGTTGACGTTTTTTTCCGTTGATCCGGCTTTGTATGGACCAATGTTCGTAATGAAAACTCACTCTAAATTCGTTCAATTCAAAACAATGCTTTATTATTTATGAAGAACGATTTGTAATGACTGACAGAATAATACTGACTGCGTGCACGCTGCGTGCTCTCGCTGCGCTCGGTCGTGACACATGCGCCGTCTGAACGATATCTCTATTGAAACTCGATAGCATCGCTCGATAAGAACGCTCAATACGCGCACTCAAACTTAAGACGTACCCAACAGAGAGAGAAGTGTAAAAAGTGTAAGAAGTCCAAGGAACAAAAATAAATATGGAGAAAGCAAAAACGCAGAAGCAATATCGAGTAGTAAATCACAAGAAAAGACAAAAAAGAAGAAAAATAGTAAGAGAAGGAAAAGTAAGCAACATATACAAGTAAAATAGTTTGAATTATCTATTTTAATCTCGAACTGTGAGCTGAGTTCTTTGATTACGAGTGCTAATGTATCGGAACAAGTGCTCATTAGCATACCGTCGTCTACACATAGTGCGAGCCAAATCTCCACTCCATTTATTATTGCCCGGAAAACACATTTATCAGATTCCAATGGTTGTAAGTTGAATAGACTCAGGAACTTACAAAATTTCTTATTCCAGCATCGTGGCGACTGCTTAAGTCCATACAAACTTTTCCTCAGTTTACAAACCATGTCCGGATCGTCGTTCTGAAAACCTTCAGGCTGCATCATGTATATATATTCTGTTAGGTCACCGTAGAGGAATGCGGTCTTTATGTCGAACTGCAGGATTTCCATATCATAGATCGTTGCAAGTGCGAGAAGAATTCGAATTGAATCATATCGAACAGGAGAGAATGTTTCCATGTAATCGATGCCCGCCTTTTGCGAGTATCCTTTAGCGCATAAACGGGCCTTATAACGTTCAACTCTTCCATCCAGTCTTCTTTTAATCTTATAGACTCACTTGCAACCTATAGCTTGTCGACCTGGAGGTAAAAGACGTTAATGTCCAAGTTTCATGCTTGTTCAATGAATCCATTTCTTCCTTTATGGCATTATTCCACTCCTTGGCATTTTCATCAGCAACTGCTTCTTGATAGGTTTGAGGTTCGTCATATATTGCTGCGCATGCAATGTCGATGGTTGCCTGACATGTATTGGACCTGTCTGGTGCTTTCAGAGTTTTCCTGTCACAAAGTGTGGGACCCTTATTCACTGGTTGCGACATATTTCCTTTCTTTACTCCATCTCTTTTTTTTTCTTCCACATTTCTGTCAGGTGGATCATCTTCTTGTACATCTTCCTGTACATCTTCCTTTGATGAGTATACTGTGTACTCTGGATCGTTAACTAGAGCGCCTGGGGTGTTCCCCTCGTTGAACGTCACATCTTTAGCTATTGTGACTTTTCTTGTATTTGGATTATACAGCCTATAATTTGTACTGTATCCATCATAGCCGATGACGATAACCTTTTCTGCCTTGCTGTCGAACTTGGTACGAGCAATTTTGGGTATGTGGACATGTGCTTCTGCTCCGAATTTCCGCATGTGCTTGAGAGTTACTTTCTTACCAGTAAATTTTTCGAACGGAGTAACGTTGTCATGTACCTTGCTTGGTCGCCTGTTTAGAATGTAGACACTCGTGCTTACTGCTTCAGCCTATAATGTCTCTGGAAGATTCGCATCAATGAGCATAGTGCGTGCACACTCAACAACAGATCGATTCTCACGTTCTATCCGTCCGTTCTGCTCTGCACAATATGGCGCCGTTCTTTCTGCAATAATTCCCATCTTATTGAAATGATCGGTGAATTGTTCATTTACAAACTCGCGCCCATTATCGCTCCTGAAAACTTTAATTTTATTAAGAAAGAATAAACCTTTTCTTCGCCAGTGAATAAATAACAGGAGAATAATAATCGACGCTGACTGGCAATATATAAATTTATTATATCTCACGTTTTGACCGTCACTTTCGGTCCTTATCAAGTATTCTTAAAGTTACATATCTCTTACAAACAATTCAGTCTTGGCATTGTGCCAACAAGCCAAAAGTCAAGAACTAAAATTATGAAAAATACAAAAAGAGAGATGAAAAGAAAGTATCGCTAAAAACGCTGTGAACCAGTCTTTATGAGAGGTCATATGTTTTGACGCCGCACTGTCCGCGAGCCATGCATCTTCGCACCCGGAAACTGAAATGTTTTTGAGCTCGGCGCTCAAAGCTACGTTTTTCGAAACGTCCTCTTGATCGTCCTTCTTATGCTTAGCCTTCCATTTAAGACACTCACGCTTCATATGACCAGTCTTTTTACAATAAAAGCACGTGATACCCGTCTTGTCAGTCGATTTTCCTTGACCAACGCTCTTGTTGGCATTCAGGGAAGGATTTTTCTTTTTCTTCTGCACGTTCAATGCTGCGAATGCCGCCGCAACATCATCTTCCTGCGTGAGCCGCTTTTCTTCCTTGAGGAGACGAGAGGTTAGATTCTCGAACGTCTGTTTCCTTTCGTCGTACGAATCCCATGCGTTTATAAACGCGCCGTAACTGCTCGGTAAGCTCTCGAGTGTCTTCGCGATTTTGTCAACGTCGGTAACACGGTCATCTACATCGGCCAGTGCCAAAGCCATCGACTCGATTTTACTAATATGTTGAGCGATGCTTTCGTTCGGATTCATTTTATAACTGAAAAATTGCTGCTTGAGCGTAACCGTATTTACCGAACTGCGTTGTTCATGAACACTCTTCGTGTTCCACATTTGCGCCGCAGTCTCACACGCAACAACAACTTGCAATTAACTGACTGTATTCGAGGCCTGTAGAGATGATTAACATTCCTTTTGAGTTGTTTTCATCCCATGCCTTTCTTCTATCCACCTCGGTCGCTTCTGGTCGAGTCATGCTGCCATCGACGACATCGAGAATTTTCTCTGCACGAAATATGATTTCCATTTGGAATTTCCACAATTGGAAATTATTTCCATCGAACTTTTGAATGTGGAAATTCTTAAGCTTTTCCATCTTTGCGAGTGTCCTTTAATGCTCTTTCTCACTAGTCGAAACTTGACTCTGCGAAAATTACCGAGCTCTCACAAAGACTAACGGCACAACGAGTATGGCGTCTTTCACGCGTCGATCTTTTTCCGTACCGGACACGCGAACTTCCTAATGTCTAAATGTCTTTCTGTCTGCTCACTTACGCACTGAACCGCACTGCTGGTCCCATAACCTGTTGACTTTATAGTTAAAAGAGCATGTGAGAGACCAATACAATAGGTATACACTTAAATGAAAGTTATCTTTATTGAGAACAATACGTGTGTGTCTCGATTCAACGCCATACTACTGAAAGCGATGAAGAACATAGAAAACTAATATTAAGGGGATCCTGCAGTGACAGGCGAACTTCCTCGATGTCGATAATGTCAACCTTTCTAATTTTGTTTTCCCTATATCTGTCTTTGTCTAACGAAATGACATCTGTCCTTGTTTGATTGCTCGCCATCTCTCACAAGATTCGGCAACTACTGTTGCTGCTCTTCTTGTCATTCTGAATCCGTATTTGCATTACTAAAATAATTTTTCGATGGATCTTTTTTTGTACGCATTGAATCTTACTTCTACTTGCACGATATTATTCCTACATGTTTTCCCAAGGACAGATGATAAACATTATGTATGTATAAACTGCAGAATTTTTGTTTTAAGCAAATATTGTCGTCAGGTGACAGCTGTATGTGCCCAAATAAGTAATATTTTTAATTTTTTGGTGTTTTTGATATAAAATCGCGTTTGTTACCTTAGATTTTTGTGCAGACTTTAATTCTGTAAAAGATTTTTGCAATTCTATAAAGCCAATTAAAAGATCCATCGAAAAACGATAATGTCGGTAAATCATACGGCTGCAGGATCCCCTTAAGAAATGACTCTATCGCGTCTAGGAAAAATAATAAAGCGACACCTGAACTGATTTACAGCGCCTCTACAGCTACTCTAATAGCAGCACTGAACAAAGCTATTGAACAGACTTGCTTATATTTAACAGAAATCTTTAAATTGCGCCAATTACAAAGAGAATATATATGTATATATTGCTTTAAAAAATAATTGTTGTGCAACTACTTTTAAAAAATAAAATTTAAGTGTGGTATATATCTTTGTGTTTCCATTCAAGGGTCTTCCTATCCCAACCAAGTGGTAGTTTTAATTCTCCTTAACAAAATTATAATATTACGAACAATCATTTTAATCACAAAGAATTGTGATCATGTTAATCACAAAGGTATTGTGATGCTTCATACGTCGACCAGACAAAGAGACAGTTGAGAACCCGCATCAAAGAGCATCGTAACCAACTTGATAGGAATACGAGGGATCTTTCTGTTGTATCACAACACCGGTTAGAGGGACACCAGTTTGATTAGGACAATATTTTAATTTTGGATCGAGAGAGATCTTACTTAAAGAGAAGCATTTCGGAGATGTTTTATATATTGTCACGACTTTTTCACTCCCGGAGCGGTCCGGGACGTGCGCCGGATCAAAAGGGGAAAGGAGAGCGGGATGATAGGCTTCTCCGGTGATTCTCTCGCACCTCCGACACTTCACGAAACGATTTTCTTGTTGGGCGCCAGACGCGTGAATTCGCGTCCGCGAAATCGCGAGAAACCCAAAAACGAGACGCAAAACGAAATGAGTCGGTGTGCGAGGGAATGGCTAGCTCGACCTAATAGCAGGGCGGGGTTGATGAAGGGCAGCGCAGTATTCGGCGGGGTGACGCCTAAAGAATGTCGTAACTCAAGCCATTAACAAATAAAGAATAACATTTATTCTGTAATGATCCCCGGATGAACAGTAAATGCCAATGTGGCTTTCAAAACAAAAGCAAATAGCAGGTGGTAGATAACGCGGGCGTCAAATTTCGAATACCAAATATGATAACGCGGACGCCAGAAATAAACGGAAAATTACGTTAACTCAGTAAACGTGTGAGGAAAACTAAACTTACAAAATCCTCGAGATCATACAATTTTGCAGCTAATAATAGTAGAATATTTCGCGGGCAAATAACATAAAGTATCGGTACAAATTACGACGGACTACGACATAACGGAAATAAACGCGAAATAATAGCGCGCAATACCGCGAAATTATAATGCGCCACGCTTGGAGCGCGTGAACGCAAGTTTCCAAACCCGGGCCGGGATTCTGTCGCCAAATAATCTTAACCTAACGCAAATCATAATCTTAATCTACCGCAAGTAATAATCTTAAACTAACGCAAAGAATAATCTTAAACTAACGCAACGAACGCGACGCGAGTAACGTCCCAACGCAAGAAGGAACGAACGCAACATGTGATATCGCCAGGGATATCCTCACGCGAAGAATAAAGGCGCCGGGGCGCTCGACGAAACGCGAAATACTAAACTAACGCGAGAAAATATACGGAAGTACCGCGAGCAATATTATAACTAACGCGAAATGACCGATTTATCCTAACGCAAGAACTGAGATTACGCCAGTGATTCTGATCGAACGCAACACACGCGATCGTCAGCGATCGTCCAACGCGAAAAATGATGCGCCGAGACACTCGGCATAACGCGAAATACTCGAATTAACGCGAGAAAGATTACGGAATTACCGCGAGGGATAACGAGACGCAACATTAGGTCGACGCGAATGGTATTTTAAGGCGAAACACAACCTTCCGCGAATAATCTCTCAACGTAGCCGATATCGCGAGGATAGTCTAAATGTCCGAACGCGAATCGTGAGTAACGCGATTACACCAACGCGAATATCCCTCTGACGCCATTAATTACGCGTACAGAATCTAAGGTTCGACCGGGCGAAATACTACGCCTAACGAGACACGCGGTCGTGGACGTGAAGGGCGCGAGAAATGGCGTATTCGCGATATCGAACGTCGTCATCGACGCGCCTACCGCGATCTCCAGAGGTTCGTAAATTTCGATCGCGATCCCACGGCCACGAGACCATTCCGGTGCCCCTCGCTCTCGCTATCGATCGCTAAATACGCCTTGTCGGCGAATACGCTAATTATCGCGAATTTTCCCGAGCGAGAGCGCGACCCGGGGAGCGGTGTCGTGGCTTTACATAATATGTTACCGAGGCAACCTCACCGTAGGCAGATTCTCTTCCGAGGGTCCTCGCCGTCGTCCCAAGGGTCGAAAGAGATAGCGGCCGGACGTCGTACTCGGCTCCGGAATGCGACTTAACGTGGAGGTAATACCGCGACTTGACTTTCGACGTGCGTCGATCACCGAGGACGATTTACGAATGCTCCCGAAATTTCGCTCGATGGCGGAATCGATAGCGCACCCCACCTCGGGCGTACGCGGCCCCGCGACGTTGGAGCGCGGACCAATGAGGGGTGAGCTCGCAGGCTCGCGGCGGATTCGCGCGTAGGGCCGTGAATTACGGCTTTCCGCAGGGCGCTAAACGGCCCTTCGCTCGCGCGGCAATTTTTCCGGGATTCTTCCCGGCAGCGGACGGGACGTTTTTGGCCCCCGCGTTCCTTCCTGTCGGTTCGGGAATGGTGGCCAACCATCCCGGGATCCGGTCAGTAATGTGAGGAGGGCAGGTGAGCTGATTTCGCCCCGGCGTCCCGGGGCCCTGCCATGATGGGCTCGCCCGCCGCTGTGTCACGCGCCGCGCGCGTGTTTTCCTGCGCTCCGTCGCTCTCGGCGGCCCGCGGGTCGCTTCGATCCGCTTTCCGTCGTCCGATCTCTCGCCGTTATCCTTCTCGTCGACTCCGCGTCCGCTTCCTCTGTATCCTCTCAGGAACTCCAGTCTCAGCTCGGTGAGGCGCCACGCAATAATACAAAATAAAAGGGATCAGTATATCGTAACGCAATGACTAATATGCCCCTGGAGATCTCGCATCGATTCGTGGAACCGTCCTCGGGCGTGAAAAGGTCGCGAAACCCGCGCCTTGTGACGGCGGCGGGGCGCTGCAACGATGCAGCGAAACTGCAACGTCACAATATATATATATATTAAGCGCCAAAACAACGGCATTAACTTACAGGAGGGCACGGCGGAACTTAGTAATGATGATGCCTGTTATTGAGAGACTTTCACATTGTTGATTTCACTTCTCACAGTGGTTTTATTTAATGTCATTCTGATGCCTCATGATATTTCGTTATTTTAACTCTGGCGCTCGTCCGTGTAAGGACGCTTAAAGACGCTTGCTTGTAATAATCACGCTTGAGAGATGGTGTCTTAAATTTTATCAATCTGATTGTCAGGTAACTTTTGCGATTAGATTTTTTAATGTATGACTATATATGTATATTTAATTAACTTTAATTTCTATTTATTCGAATTAAGGTAACAGTCACATTGACAAAACGAGATCCATACTCTCACAACATATCTCGGAGAGCGAACATATTTTGTTGACTGCATTTTTATACCACTTCTTGTGACCACTGCATCGAATCACCTTGACCATCTTTTTGTATGTACTGAGGAGGGTCCAAACCAAGAACCGCGCGAAACGTTGCCGGGATTTAGTTGCACATTTCGGGCCAATTCCCGAGGCGACGCCTCCTAAACCCCCACTACCGCTCGAGGCTCAGCGGCCGAGCCGCCGATCGCTCACGTGACGCGTCATCTCAGGGTTTCGACATATGTCAAAGAATCTGAAGTTGGCGCACAATGTGGAGGTGCGGTTGATTCGGCTAACCAATCTGGTAGTTTCGGTGGTCTGTTCGCTTGCGTGCTCGGCGGCGATGCGAGACAATGTCGCCCTGCATCGTGAGACACTTTAATCGTGGCTCTCATCAAATTAGTGTGCACTCTCATTCAGACTCCATTACCAAATATTCGCCAAGATCATTCAGAGGAATCGGCGGAAATGGAATTATCCGAGACGACTTGGAGCTCTAAGAGCAATGTAACCGATTCTCAGAACGCGAATACTTGGCAAACGGACGAGAGTAAAGCAGCGGAGCAACGAAACTCTTTTCATCTACAACAACCTAAACCTAGCAAATCTTCCGTGCCTTGCCTCGCTGATACTGTTCTACAGCACGAGCCAACTATGATGCGTTTACTAGGTGCTCTCGGTCATAGCACGGGATCTTCGCTAGCTATGCTCCTAGGCGAAAGTACGAGTGCGGCATCGACTACCGAACTCGGCGATCCGGCTTCGATACCGGATGCGACGTTCCAGCTCTTAACGACTCTTACAAAAAAGGCTAGCGATTCAACCCTAGTTCTCAAGCCGTTACTTCGCTATCTCTCCTCGTCATGCGGGGAAACCGAGTTGGGAGTTATGCAGCTGTCCGAACCACTTCTTTGGTACATCCTAAGGGTATTGGACAACGCCTCGTCGTTATCTATTTTTACCGCGTCGCGCGTGCTATAAGCATGATGGAACTGTAATCTCCCCCGAATAATATTAAAAAGTTAGTTATATAGAATATATAATTATAATTAGGACAATAGTTTCCGCGCCACCCATAGGGTACTATTGCTGACGCCTTTTTTTCAAGTGGTTTTCCCAGTAGGCCTATTCCACTAAAAAGAAAAATAATGTGAAATTTATTAATAAACGAAAGAGCTAGCTCGCATTAATAAAGTTAATGATTTATCGTTCAAGTTTAAGGAAGAACGTTTATCGGTTTTTATGATTTCCATTTTCGAAAACGAGCATTCATATAAGAATGTGGATCCAAACATGGAAAAAAATTCGAAGACCAAAATTTTTAAGATTAGGGTAACTTGAATTATTTAACATCTTAAAAAAGTCCGCCTCTTTTTCTGGACAAGTCTTGAGGGAAAAATCATTTTGCAAATCGCAAAGTTCCTCTTGAAAGTCTAAATTTTGTTCTTTGATTCCCGCATTGAGAGGATATTCGAACAGAATCAAGTCCCTTCTAAGACTTTCGAAGTCAGTAAAATGCGTGTCGAACTGACTTATTAATGAGTCAATTAAGTGTTTTTTAAAATTACAGCTTGTGCCGTATTCTTCGAAGAGAATTTGGCAAGAGAGATAGAAATGGAGAATACCTTTTTCCAAATGATTTTTAAATAAAATTAATTTTCTACGAAATGAATCAATATGACTAATTAATTGACATATTGTTTGGTTGGGCTTTTGCAGCTTTAAAAATATTTAAATGATTGGTTACATCTGTGATAAGAGCGAGTTCACAAAGAAACTTCGTATTTACGAAGAGAGATTTAAATTTCCTACGTTAACTATACCGCGTATCTATGCCGCGCATTCAATATGCAATTGTTTTGATTCCTTCTTGTTTTCCAACCGTTATTGTCGCTGGCGGATCACTTCGTGAAACGTGGATATAAAGTGCGTGGATATAAACTTCTATTATTCTTCGTTATTCTTATATTTCTTCGAAAAGTTATAAGGTTTGTTTTTTGTATAGTTTTTCCTTAAGTGTGCGTGCTAATGATTGTGTAATTTTTTTGTCAAACCAGTACGATGGCCAGTGAGCAAAGGTATGAACAACATTTTGATAAGAAATAGGAGGATAGTTTTTTTGCACTTATTGGCAATCACACGGTGTGTATTTTATGCAAATATAAACCTGCTGTTGTGAAAAAATTTGTCATTGAGAGACATTATGAAAAAAAACATGCAAGTAAATATTCAAAATATGAAGGTCAAGAAAAATGTAATTTAATAAAGGGTTTAAAATTGATTTATCAGGAAAGTTCCAGTTCTAATGATAATTCTAATAATGCTAATTCTTCGGTAAAAGCTGTTACTGCATCATATGCTATTTCGCTTCTTATTGCCCAACATTCTAAGCCGTTTATGGAAGGTAATTTTATAAAGGAATGTCTCATTGAGGCAGTAAAATCATTCGGCAATTCATTGACGCTTGCTGAAGCTGCTAGCATTCCTTTAAGTAAAAAGACAGTGGCAGCAAGAATTACTGATATTGCTTGTTCGATAGAAGAAAAACTAAAATTTTTGTTAGCCAGTTGTGCTTATTTTTCATTATGTTTAGATGAAAGCACCGATATTGGACATGTGAGTCAATTGAGTATTTTTGCTCGAATTGTACAAAACGATTTTTCACATGTCGAGGAGCTCTTAGATTTTGTTCCATTACATGACACAACAACAGGTCTAGATATTTTTAAAGCCGTGGAAAAAACTCTTCAAAAATTGAATACCGATTTTTCGAAATGTTCAGCCATAGTAACAGATGGCGCAAAAGCGATGGTAGGTCACAAAATTGGTTTCTTCGGTCAAATAAAGCAGCGCAATTTAAAATTCCCCCTTATTCACTGTATTATTCATCAAGAAGCATTATGTGGGAAAGCTATAAAATTGTCTGCAGCCATGAAAACTGTTACAAAAATCATCAATTCAATAAAAAGCGGCCACAAGTTTCTTTCTCATCGAAAATTTCAACACTTTCTCGAAGAACATAATGCACTTTATACAGATGTACCCCTACATTGTGAAGTCCGATGGCTCAGTGCTGCAAAATGTTTAGAAAAGTTTTTTGCGATAAGAAAAGAGATCTTCCTTTTCTTGCAAGAAATGTCTAGTGGCAAAGATGATGACATTAAATCTCTCTCCGAAGATACGGAGTTTCTTTGTGAACTCGCTCTTATCACCGATGTAACCAATCATTTAAATACTTTAAATTTAAAGCTGCAAAAGCCCGACCAAACAATATGTCAATTAGTTAGTCATATTGACTCATTTCGTAGAAAATTAATTTTATTTAAAAATCATTTAGAAAAAGATGCTCTTCATTTCTATCCCTTTTGCCAGATTCTCTTCGAAGAATACGGCACAAGCTGTAATTTTAAAAAACATATTCAGTTAATTGACTCATTAATAACTCAGTTCGACACGCGTTTTACTGACTTCGAAAGTCTTAGAAAGGACTTAGTTTTGTTCGAAAATCCTCTCACTGCGGAAATCGAAAAACAAAATGTAAAATTTCAAGAGAAACTTTGCGATTTGCAAAATGATCTTTTCCTCAAAACTCGTCCAGAAAAAGGAACGGACTTTTTTAAGATTTTAAACAATTCAAATTACCCTAATCTTAAAAATTTTGGTCTTCGAATTTTTTCCATGTTCGGATCCACATACTTATGTGAATGCTCGTTTTCGAAAATGAAAATGATAAAAACCGATAAACGTTCTTCCTTAAGCGATAAATCATTAACTTCATTAATGCGAGCTAGTTCTTCTAACATTCCTATAGATATCCCATCTATTGTAAAATCATGTAAACGGCCTAGAAAATCGACCAATTAGTAAATGAGAGTAAAATAAAGAGGAACAGAAATGCATTCTGCGATTGGCGCAGTAATTGCAAATAAAATGCATTCTGCGCAGTGCGCAGTGATGAGAGTAAAATAAAGAGGAACAGAAATGCATTCTGCGATTGGCGCAGTAATTGCAAATAAAATGCATTCTGCGCAGTGCGCAGTGATGAGAGTAAAATAAAGAGGAACAGAAATGCATTCTGCGATTGGCGCAGTAGTTGCAAATAAAATGCATTCTGTGCAGTGCGCAGTGATGAGAGTAAAATAAAGAGGAACAGAAATGCATTCTGCGATAGGTGCAGTAATTGCAAATCAAATGCATTCTGCGCAGTGCGCAGTGATTACTTTATCATTCAAAGGAAAAAAAGAAAAATACATATTATCTTTTCAGTGGAGTAGGCCTACTGGGGATACCACTTAAAAAAAACGCGTCAGCAATAGTACCCCATGAGTGGCGCGGAAACTATTGTCCTAATTATAATTATATATTCTATATAACTAACTTTTTAATATTATTCGGGGGAGATTACAGTTCCATCATGCTTATAGCACGCGCGACGCTCCTGAGATGACGCGTCACGTGAGCGATCGGCAGCTCGGCCGCTGAGCCTCGAGCGGTAGTGGGGGTATAGGAGGCGTCGCCTCGGGAATCGGCCCGAAATGTGCATAGAATAAAGTGGATTTGATAAGGATTTGATAAGGATGTTTTAACTTTATAAATATACTTTTTTCATAAATATTTATGAAAAAAATATATTTATAAAGTTAAAACATCCTTATCAAATCCTTATCAAATCCACTTTATTCTATGCAGAAATTCTTTTGCGCGCGCAATGGAACTCTCAATCAGTGATTCAGTGCTGTACCGTGCAGCTATATCTTATGAATCTCTCAACCATAATATTTGTGCTGCAGACCACATAAGAGAGATAGCAATAATCATTTGGTTGAGGCAACCATATACGAGGGTATTGTAACCGAATGTCACGTTGTAACAACCGTAGCAATTTTCTCCGTGTACTTTATATTCCATACTCGACGCCATGTTTCCTTTGTGTGTACGAGCCTCGTCCTTTACGGTTATTTCGACTAATAATCTTTATACTCGCATTCAATTAATACCTACGCTTGTAACGTGGCCGGGGCCCGTAACCTAGCTGTTATACAATAAAAAAGAACAGGTTCTACTTATAGTCTTTAATGATACTTGAAAATACAAAATAATAAACGAGTTGTAGCGAGTTCTTTTTCGTACTGTTCTGGGAGGACGACTCACTATGCGCAGCTGCCATAAAAATAACTAAAAACAACTAGACAGACTTTAAGTAACTAAAGTAACTAAATAAAGGGCAGCGCGACCTTTTAAAATATTGCGATATATTACTTCAATAAATATTGAAATTGGAAAAAGGGTAGCTTTTATATCAATTATTAGAACGGCTTTAAGCTATAGAAATAGCACTCCTATCTAAACATTATAATTGCAGAAGCCAAATATGCTAAGAGATGCAATTATGCTTGCTAAAAATTCCTGTAACAACGTGTCAATATACGATAAAGTAGATATGCAGAATAGCATTGCGAGACTTTGCAGAAAAAAGAGATTTAAAAAATTTAAAAATCTATTGGTCAAGAGAAGTGTTATAGTGTAAGCATGGGAAATTATTAAAGATATAAAAAATAATTTTGGTTTCAAACTGTAGGAGGAAGATTTTGATGTATTAAGATACATTGTAGAAGTGGATTTGACAACAGGGCAATTCAGAGTATCAAGAAAAATAAAATACCACTACGTCAGGAGGATTTAAAATATGTATAATGGGACTGATGTTGACTCATTGTTAGTACAAATGATAATATAATCGAAATATAATTTAGACAACAATTTTATAGTAATTTAAAATGGTGGTCCCAAAAGCTTTTCAGATCTCTTGGGGCTAGCATGTTCGATGATTCAAACAGCATTTTATGTCAACACATTAGAAGAATGTGTTCTTTATTTATTACTAAGGGCCCGGGCACATAAAAAAAACTTAAAGTGGTTCGGCTAGTACCGTATGAGTCAATATAAAGCCTAAATTTTTTTTTAAGAAAAACCATTTTTATGCATATATTCCTTTATGAAAAAGTAGTACTGGTTTTAATACTAGAAAAAGTATTGGTGAAAGTACTGGAGACATAAGTACTCAAAGTACTACTAAATTCGACCATACTGACTTCGTCAGTACTCCTTCCCAGTACTCATCCAATACTCATTCAGTACTCCCTTCAGTACTTTCTCTAGTGTACTCCCTCCAGTACTCCCTCCAGTACTTTCTCCAGTGTATTCCCCCCAGTACTCCCCCCAGTGTACTCCCTCCAGTACTCCCCCCAGTACTCCCTCCAGTACTCCCCCCAGTACTCCCTCCAGTACTCCCACCAGTACTCCCTCCAGTACTCTTTTAGTACTTATCGAATAATCGTGGGATACTAACGTGTGGTACAGGCGCAGTAGGGGAGAGTGGGCACCCTTGAACCATGTTTTTTCAAATCACATTGAAAATGATTTTTAATAACTTAATTATAATATAAATGAGACTATTCGATGTTTAATATAATAAACTTTGTAAATGATTTAAGAAGTAAATTTTCAGAAATATTTTGCAAAAATAATGATATTTCGAAATGCTGCGTTTGTCACAGTGGACCCCACGCGTGGGGTCGATTGAGCCATAGCGTAGGGTACACTGTAACATGTAATGTGAAAGGTATAGGGTACCCTGTGACACGTAGAAGAGATCTGTTTAAATCCTGTTTATTACAAATCTTTGGTCAATTGAAAAACCAAGACTGTGCTAGAGAACCAATTTATCAATAATCGTGTCATATTTGTTTCATCAGATGACCTAAGAAATTGAAAACTGAAAACAAAGTCCTATAACCTCACTTTTTGTCGTAACCTAGCAGAGATCAACGAATATTGCCTCACAGCGACTCGATTACATGTGATCTGTAACTAAAAAGTGAAAAAAAGAGAAAATGAAAGTGTGGATATGATTATCGATGGAAATTATTTCATTTTATAGGAAAATTTAGGCACTAACATTTACTATTCCGCGATCGAAACACACTACGGAAACTCGCGCTGTCACGTAGGTAGGTTAGACAGTTCTGTAAGCGTGGCACAGAGGACCCCATCAACCTGCGTCACATTGGACCCCACTGAGCATCAATATTATTTATCGTAAATATTTCAGATACAGAACAATTAAACGTTTTTGTGCGCACGTTGGTATTGAACCTAGATCCCGACGAACGTCTTATGAATTTTTTTTTAACTGTAGAATCCCTAGAAATCCATACATATCAAAAAGTTATGACAAGTAAAAATTTACTTTGCAAGGCTCCAATTACATATCTGCCTTTAACTAAAGTATATATGCTTATTTCGGGATAATTTTTTGATGGAAGTTATATGTTTTGAAAACGAAAGTTTTTATACCCACCGTCACTATTTTGCAGAACGTTAATACAGAAAACTCGCACTGTCACATTAGACCCCGTGGCTCAAGAGAGCCCACTCTCCCCTACTTACGCAGTACTATCCAAGTGGAACAAAAAGTCAACATGATATCAAAATAACGTCATATTGATAGTTTAGTGTGTTAATTTAGTATTGTATTAATTTAGTATTTCCAAGATACGTTACGAAAAAGTAGTACTAGCAATCAGTACTCAGTACTGAGTGATCAGTACTCGTAGTATTGACAGTATTAGTATGTTAATACTCATGAATATTGCAGAATGGTCAGTACTGTGCCTATTAGTTTCTTACAGTACTGGCAGTACTATCATGATAGTACTCCGAATATTAATCTGATATAGTACTGACCACTTCAATACTTTGAAGTACTAATGAGTATTATTGCTTGTAGTACTGCCAGTACTGTAAGCACTGACAGACACAGTACTGACCATTCTGCAGTATTCATGAGTATTAACATACTAATACTCTCAATACTACGAGTACTGATCACTCAGTACTGAGTACTGATTGCTAGTACTACTTTTTCGTAAGGGTTTCAGACACTTGTATAATTACTGGTTTTATAATGTAACTTTTCATTCGATTATGTATCAATTTATCCACTGATAAATGTAAACAGTTCAAGATTTACTTCAGTTGACATTCGTACAAGAAAAATGTCGCGACATTGTATCTCTTCGCTGTAGGCAGCTATCATGCCAGTGCCATGTGTTTGAGTGAGGTTATGTCCTACTGTGTTTACGTTGAAAAATAATGGAAGATAACAAATAATTTCGATAATGGGAGATTTTCTTGCAAAAGAATAGTGCTGGAAAGAAAACACTACACGGCGCGGCGTTGCCACATGTTTACGTCACGAACAGTTGATCGAAAAGCCGACAAGAAACGCGACAATTCATCAAGTTTTGATTAAATTTTTGGACTTATTACACGTCAACGTCGTTTTGTCTTGTACTTAACAAGTGCTAGAAGAATCAAACAATGTTATTTTCAGTTTTTTGAACTTGTTTCTTTAAGGCTGATCTACAATGTGTTCTTTGTGCTTCCTGTTTTCTGCTCTTAACTTCTTTGCGACTATCTCGTATTTCGCAATTCCGTCGCGTAACGTGATGTTTCTTGTCTCTTCTGAAGTTCGTCAATTTTTATCTTGGGCAACAGAGAACAAAAAACATCGCGTTACGCGACGAAATTGCGAAATACGAGATAGTTGCAAAGAGGTTAAGAGCAGAAAACAGGAAGCAAAGAACACATTGTAGATCAGGCTTTACAGATAGTGAATGAAATTCTCGAAACATGTATGTTTTCGGTACAATTTCCCATAAAACCCATGTTAAAAATGCCAACTTTGAGATTTAATATCTCAAAAACTAGACGTCAGATTTTCTCAAAATTAAAAATTTAAGTGTATTTAGGTTTTCTTTATAACTTTTCTTTATAACATATTTTTAATTCAGAATTTTTTCTTTGACGTGATTTGATGGCCGAACCACCTTAAGGTGGTTCTTGCATTTAGGTCAAATGTAGATAGCCCGGAAAATATGATATTAAATGAAAGGTTAACTTCCTAGAGTGTGTCTGAAAAATTTCGAATTTTTTTACCGCTTGGTTTTGAAGATATATGTCCGTAAACTTTGCCAATTTTACATGGTGATAATAGGGAAAGGAGGGTCAGATCGCACATTTATGGAATACGTTCATACTTCTCGAATAGATGAACGAATAAAAAACTGTTTAATCGATGCAATAAACATTTCTAAAGATACTGACGCGACACCAAACTGATTGACCGTACCGTATATAAATAAAGCGGAACTTTCGACAAACTTTCGGCAACTTTCGACGTTTCGACACGACACGAGAGTCATGGCGGCCGTCTTGAGTGGCTGCTTGGCAACGTCGCACGCGTCAGCTGACGCACAAGACGCGTGTCCTACCATTCTCCCACCGTTGAATGGAGGTTATAAGGATAACATATCTTTTTCGGCAGTTGTATGAATATATCCACTATCGCGGAATTGTAGAAATTTGACGTATATTTTTTCTATTTTAGTATATTTTATTCTTTACCGGCGTGATCATATTTATGGTTATATCACCAACTCTAGTCAAATTTGTGACTTTGCTCTGATAATTTCAGTTTATAGCAACGGTTAAATGAGAAAAAACCTTAAAGAATAATTAATTTTAATGTATGCTGATTTTTACATACTAAATCATTCATATTTGTCACTAGTAACAATAGTTGTTTTTGTGACTTCAAATTACTGCAAGAACCACCTTAAGCAGTAAGACATAAGCAGTAAGCAAATCAGCCAATCACAGTCAAGAACTTAAGACATAACCAGAGACCTAATCGCGGTGCCATTTTCCCTCCACTCCAAGCGCGTGCTAGCAGCCATGAGAAAGAGTACCGTCTATACTGCGCCGATCTAGCGATGTAACGTAGCAAATATATATATATATATATATATATATATATATATTTATTTATTTATGTAATTATTCTCACGGCGCTCGGCCGCTAGCACGCGCTTGGAGTGGGGAAAACGGCACCGCGATCCGGTCTCTAGACATAACGTAAGCGGAAGCGAATCAGTGCCGTTGATTTCCTTACTGCTTATGTCTTACGGCTTAAGTTTTTCTATGTGCTCGGGCCTTAAGATGTTTGCTGTTAAAGCCGTGCTAGAGGTACCGGAGCAGAATATGGAATATGGAACAGAAGTGCAATAATATTTACAGACAGTCAAGACGTATTAAAAGCCATCAGCAATAATAGGTTGGATGTCTACAAAAATAAATAAGTATTAGATATTAGAAGACACTTTAAGTTAAAGAAACAACCTAACATAAGAATAATTTATGATTGGATTCCACCGTATCAAGGATTTACGGAAAATGAGACTATGAACATAGACGGGCAAAAGCAAATACATTGAAAGAAGCGTACACGGATATAGAAACCTCAATTCAAGACGGAAAAAGCATATCTAAAAGAGAGGCTTGGAGAATAATATACAGGAAACACTAATCAAAGTAGATTTAAAAGAAAATGTATTTAGAAAATTTCTATAAAAAGCATTTAAAAAACCAAAGTTCTACAAACTAACAATAAGATTTTTTTTATACTTATCAATCGAATCAGAGAAAAGCATTATTATACAGAGTGTTTCATTTTAAATGATACAGTCGATTATCTCGTCAACCGATGATTTTATTAAAAAAATGTTTTAGACGAAAGTTGCATGGTTTGGAGGGGGACACATGATGAAAATATGGACTTGACCTTGAGTGACCTTTTCAAGGCCAGGTCAACGTGATCGATGTTTTCTTAAACAAAACTTTTTTTTTATTATATCTCTTCTGCCACGTTACAATCTGCACATAGCACAATAAGCAACTTATGTATGACCACTCGGTCTTAGATGGGGTTTTAGGAGAATTTAATCCACTGATTAATATTCTAGGCGTTATGGCTCCTATTGTCTAATAGGTAATCTCAGGATACTTCGTCTTTTAAGTCTTCTGAATTTAAATTTGTCGCTGGTTAGAAGATTAGATGCGAGTGTGTTTAGGTGGTCTTGTAATCTTTTTTTATATCTTTCACTAATCATGCTTGTTTCTTTTTTTATGCTGTTGATCTTTAAGTCGTTGAGGATGTACATACTTGTTGTTTATGTAGTAAGTAGTAAGATATGTCTAGCATTGCTCTAATAGTTTTAGTTTGAAATCGTTCTACTATTTCTATCTTGCTATTGCTAGCTGAGCCCCACAGCTGGATACCATATGTCCAGACTGGCTTGAGTATTGTTTTATAGATTGCTATCTTACTGTCGACTGACAGGTTTGATTTTCTTCCTGTTACCCATGTTTCTTAGTTGTGCATCTAGTTGCATTCTCTTTGTCCATATGTGTTTTCTCCAGGCGAGTCTGCGATCTATGTGTATCTCTAGATATTTGCCGTCATTTGCCTGTGGTATTTCTTGGCCGTATAGTTGAACTGGAGGACAGGTTTTTTCTCTTAATGTGTAAGTGATCTGTACTGATTTTGTTTGATTGGCTTTTGTTCGCCATTTCTTGTACCATCCTTTCATTTTCGCTTTTTTGTAGGGTTTTTGAGGCAGAGTCAGGATTCTTATGAGTTGTGAGAATGATTGTATCGTCTGCGTAAGTAACAGTCGTGGTTTCTCTATTGATAGGGAGATCAGCCGTGTATATTAAATAGAGCAATGGTCCCAATATACTTCCTTGCGGAACTCCTGCGTTTATTGGGTGTAGTTTGGAAATGCATTCGTTGAATTTGACTTCAAAGCATCTGTTTCGAAGGTATGATCTTAGGATTAGATAGAAAGGATGCGGAAGCATATTCTTGATTTTGAAAAGCAATTCTTCATGCCATACTTTGTCGAACGCTTGGCTGATGTCTAAGAAGACTGCAGTACAGTATTTTTTAGTTTCAAGTGCTTTGCTGATGACATTGACTATTCTATTCACTTGTTCTATGGTGCAATGTTTTTCTCTGAAACCAAACTGATGGTTTGGTATTGTGTGGGATAAATATGGTCTTATACGGGTCAGTAATAGCTTCTCAAAGACTTTAGAGAGTACTGAAAGGAGGCTTATTGGCCTATAAGACCTAAGATCATTCGGATTTTTGCCTGGTTTGGGGATTAAAATAATTTGCGCTATCTTCCACTGCCCAGGATAAAAGCCTGTTCTTACAATTAGTATTGCGTTGAAGATGTTTGTGATTAGAGTTATAGCGTTGCTTGGTATTCTTTTCAATATGGATACTGTGATTAGATCGTAGCCTGGTGCTTTTTTAGAGTCAAGAGATGAAATGACTCTCTGAGTTTCTTTGGGGCTTATTGATTTTATGGACATATCCATTTGTAGAGGCGATTGAAGAAAGTTGATGATTTCAGATTCATCTTCTTTGTTGTCTGCTTGGTGCGGACAAAATGTCTGCTCGAGGTGTGCAGCGAAAAGGTCGGCCTTCTCCTGGTCACTCCTTGCCCATTTACCGTCATCAGTTTGCAGAGGTGGCACGTGACTTGTCGGGCGTCGCAAGTTCTTTATTACCTTGTATAGTGAGTAGTTATTGTTTTTGGTGTGAGATAAGTTTTCTAAGCAGCGCTGCAGTGTTTCCTTTTTGTGATGTCTTATTACTTGTTTAAGTTCTTGCGAACATTGATTGAATTTTAGTTTGTCTTGTGACAGTCTAGAGCGTTGCCATCTTTGTCTGAGTCTGCGTCTTTCTTCTATCTTGTTCTTAATTGTTATGGGGTATGTGTCATTTGGCGAGTCTTGTTTCCTTATTGTGGGTGTTGATTTCCAGGCGGCTGAATGAATAATTTTGTTAAATAATTCTACTCCTTCTTCAATATCCTTTTCTGTTTTGAGCGGTATTCTGAGGTCTATATTATTGTTTATATGTTGTTGGAAAAACTCCTAGTCTGTGTGTCGGTTTGTAATAGATACCATGGTGTCCTTCTTGATTACTAAAGTGCTTATTGTTAGTATTATAATAGGGGAGTGATCTGAGCTCAAGTCCGAACAGGGTGTTATTTTGCTATAGTTGTCGGAGATGCCTTTGGATATAAAAAAGTCCAGCATATCGGGCTTCTTATTTATGTCAGTAGAGTTGGTTGCCGGTGGAATGGCAATGTAAACCATTATTCCATATTGCGTTAATAAGTTGTCTGCCTCTTGGTAATGTGAGCCTAGAGCCCCAATATTGATGTTTCGCGTTCCAGTCTCCTCCGGCTATAAATCTTGAGCCCAGGCCTGAGAAGTATTCGCTAAATTGTTTCTCGCTGACTGTATGCCTTGGCGGGCAATAAGTAGCTGATATTGTAATTGGACCATTTGTTCTTTCGACTACTATTGATGTAGCTTGTAGGAATTCTTTTCCGTAGCCCTGTAATTAAGTAGTGTTTGATCGTGTTTCTTATTAGTATGCCTGTCCCACCTTAGGCTTTGCCTGAGGGATGGTTAGTAAAGTAGCATGCGTAGCCTCTTAGTTTGAAGTAATTTTTATCGGTAAATCTAACTTCAAATATTAACATAACATCAATTTTGTTAGTTTTTATGAATATTTCTATATTCTGTCTTTTATCTGACAGGCCGTTGGCGTTCCATTGCGCTATTCTTAGAACTGGATTTATTTCTTATACTGTAATACGCTGTTAATTAGCTGAATCATTCGATCCATCATTTTGTCTATCATTTTTTCCATTAGTGTTTCGATTTTGCTGATAGCTTTTTCTATTACTTGTGCTGTGTCGGTGTTTTGATCTTGTGAGATACCTGGTGCTTTTTGTGTACTTATGTCTTTGTTTTGTTTCGCCACTTGCGAGTAAGTTGTATTCTTACTTAGAGGGACGTTTCTTGATTTTCGGTTTGTGTTGTTTTTATTGGCGTTTTTCTGTATGTTTTATAGAAATTAATTGGTTTTTATAGTCTTTGTATTTTGTACAACCTTTATAACTCGCAGGGTGGTTCCCTTACCACATTTAATGCACCTAAATGGTCTGCCACAATGATTTTTTGTGTGCTCAAAGCGCTGGCATTTTTTACATTGTATGTACTATGTCTTTTTTTATTCGTGGGGGTTCTATGGTGACGATTGTGTTGTTTATGACTCTTAAGTTCAAGATGTCTTTGTTGTTCGGTTTTGGTTCCAAGTCGACATAGAATAGGGGAAGCGTTTCTTTTGTAGCTCTATGTACAGAACAAGTTGGTTACGTTTCTGACCTCGTGACCGTGGTTCTCTAATTCTGACTTGATGAGATCCTTTTCCTCGGTGTGATGCAGTCCTCTTATTACTGTTCTATAAGCCCTTTCGTGCTTTAGTCACTATAGGTATAGTGACTTATGTTTTTGTCGGTAAATCTTTTTCTAATTGCTTTGTATGTATCGACATCGATAGGAATGATTTTGACTATGTGTCCTGATCTTATTGTGGTCATTTGGTATTTGTTGTCTTTTCCTAAAAGTAAATTTAGGTACAATTTTAATTCCGTTATATTTATGACCCCCGTGACGAATATCGGTTCCGGCTTTAATGTTCTTATGAATGTAGTAGTTTTTTCCGATTCGTCATCGTTATCGTCGAGGATTTCAAACCGATTTGATATGGGATTGTGTTCCGATTGGTTTTAGCTTTAGCGCGTTTCTCCTTTTGTTCTTGGGGAGTTATCTCCTTTCTTTTTCTTTTCGACTTCGGCGTTTGGTCTTGTTGCCAGGTTATGGTTGTAGGTGTTTTGATTGCAATTGGATTATATTTATTTGAGTTCATGCGACTGGTCACTGATGAAATGGTACTCAAGAAGTTGCTTCTAACTCTCGTTGTATTAATTGTAGTTGTTCCATCCAACGTTAATTGAATGAGAGAGTTCTTTTTTTATGGGTATTTCTCAAGCAAGGGTTGGCCTCTCCCCAGAATCCGTGGGGCCAGCCTCCGAAGAGGCCCGGGATGAAACCTGGAATACCACCTGGGGTAATTACTTCCGTCTTTGTTTTTTCCATTGCTCATTATTCGTTACTCATCTTGTGTTGTTAGTTTTGGTCCACCCCGGGTATTTTATTTCCCCGGTACCCTCCGGCAAGCCGGCGGGCGTTCCCCAATCCGCCACCTGGGGAGTCGCCCAATGGGGGACTAACAACCCCACACGGGCTTAAACAAAACTCGCCATTTTTTATTCCATATTCTTATAGCCTTTGCCGAGACGTTTTCAAAACTATAATAAAGCTCTCTTTCGTTAAAAATTTTCTGAGATATTTAAAATTTTATTATGATGTTTTCAATATAAAATATAAAATACCTTGTAATATTCACATTTTGATGACTTTACCTTGATACTTTTATACGTAGAATAATGAAAGAAACCGATTGTTGTTAAAGAAAACAAAAAAATTACTTTGACAATTTTAATTGCATCTTGTAGACAATGTAGACGCATTCAATTTTCATGTAACGACCTGCTTTTTTAAGGTATCGAACGCGGACTAGCTCGTCGGACCAGAAGTTCGATAGATAGACCCAGAGGCAGTAACTAGATTGTAGTTGACATTAATTCACTGTTTATTAATTCTCGTGGACAGTAACGGTTTAATACAATGATTATGCGCCGGATGCGCTCGCAATTATTATATATTACACAAAACGTTTATGCGGATTTTATACATACAGGTTACGCGGGCTATATACAGACGGTTTACGCGGTTCGGAACGGTTACACGCGGGACGCGTGTGTACGGATATGAATCTCCCGGCGAAGGCGCGAATCGCGGTCGGGAAGATTTAGGTATCTGGAATGGAGCGATCGGTCGTTCGTGGCTGGCCGGTCGGTCGGTTCTGGAGACTTCGAACGCTATGGCGACAAGATAACTTGTCCGAGACCGAGCTGGCTTGACCTCGCGGTTTCGCCTGTGCGGACGAGGATCGGTTCGTGACGGGAGTTCGAGCATCGCCCAAGATTGCTTGGACGAGACCCGGATTACTGAGCCCCGTTTTTGCTGTCGCTCTAGGAGTCGAAGCGCTTCGGATCTTAGGACCAGCGGACTGGAGCGGTTGCTGATGCGAGACGAAGTCTCTTTCTGGCCTCGGTGATCGGCTTTTTAAACTCCCCTCGGAGCAATACGGATCGGTGGGAGTAGCCGATTCTCCGGGCGAGGCGAGCGGGGTGTGAACGGAACGGAGCGGAATTACGGAGCCCCGGCGTCGCGCTCGCGCTCGCGCTCGGCTCCCTTCGGCAGTGCTCGGCACTCCGAGCGGGCGTATGCCGATTACGATAGATCGGTCGGACGGCATCGGTGATGCCGCCGGGAACGATGCCCTTCTGGGATGCATCGTTACAAATTTTACAAAATTGCAAATGTAGAAGTTAATATTATTATTCAATTCTATTCATTATTCTATGTATAAAAGTATCAAGGTAAAGTCATCGAAAAGTAAATATTTTACGAGATATTTCATATTTTATATTAAAAGTTAAAACAACCTAGCTTCCGAAGCGCGGATCTAGCTCGCGGCTGGTCAGGGTTCGGAGTAGGCGCGGAGGAGGACACAAGACTCGGTTAAAACGAACAATATAACAAGTTTATTCTATAAAGCGTAAATTGGTGTACAGTAAGAGCGCGGGTGCATCGGAGCTATGTATAAAGAGCGCGGGTGCGTCGGAGGCATGTACAGCGATCGCGGGAGTCGACGATATATGCAGAGATCGCGGAAGTCGCGGATGCGGATACGGTAGCGGTGTACAGAGATCGGCGGGCGCGCGGGCTCGCGGCACACGAGTGTGCGATCACGGTGGCGGCGCAAGCTTAGCCAGCGGCGGCGGTAAGCGCACGCGGCGCCGGAACGCGCGGGATCGAGCGGCTAAGATCCTTAGCAGATATCGAGATGACTCTTTATATCCTGGCGTCTCGGAATACGCGGGCGGGAGGCGGCACCGGGTGGCCAAGATCCTTGGCGAGTAAGAGAAGAGCTCTCTTACCCTGGTTCACTCCGGTGTCACAGGTTCTCGGAAGGAAGATCGAGTCAACCGCCTAGATTCGTCACTTGGCAGAGCCAGAGATGCCTCTCTAACTCCTGGTTGTTCGAATTTGGGATTGCGGAATCCGTGAGCAGCGGAGAGCAGGTCTGGTCGGTTTGCTGGCTCACGGCGGAATCTAATTGTCGCTAACAATTCGTCGGTTTATATACACCCGCGGTGGTGTGTCGGTGTGGCGGGGGTATACGCGACGGCAATCGCGAGCGCCGGGATGGAGCGGCGGCGCGTTCGGAAAATACGGCGTCCCGACGCCGCGATTGCGTTCGGCGGCTTTCGGCCGTTTTCGGCACCGCTCGGCGCTCCGAGTCGGTTGCCGCGGTAAGTCCGTTCGCGGGCTTATACGCGAGATAATGTAATTCAAAAAGGGCACACCGTGCCTTGTCTCGCCTCGGCGGGTGTTCGGCCGAGCGGCATCCGGCTGATGCTCACCGGGGATGATGCGTTTCGGGGCGCATCGTTATAAGTATCATGACAAAATTTGAAACATCTCAGAAAATTCTTAACGAAAGAGAGCTTTATTATAGTGTTTTGAAAACGTCTCGGCAAGAGCTATAAGAATATGCAATAAAAAATAGGGGGTCCTATTTAAAAAATTTAAGGTGACCTTGTCCTGATCTTGAAAAGGTCATTCAAGGTCAAGTCCATATTTTCATCATATGTTCCCCTCCAAACCATGCAACTTTTGTCTGAAATATTTTTCAATAAAATCATCGGTTGACGAGATAATTGACTGTATCATTTAAAACAAAACACCCTATATATCTCAAAAAATCACTAGCTAGAAAGAGGTACATAGAGGACGAATGTAGCAACAAGAGAGATAACATTAATCACGTAATACGGCAGCGTAGCAAATATAAAGTAAAAAGAAAAAAGATGGATGAGGAATTGGTGAGAAGAGGAATTGTTGATAGCGAAGACTTCTTTAGTTTAACCAAGAAAGAATGGTTAAAACTTGGAGTTATATATAATTTTATTAAAAAGATCAACAGACTTTGACTTAAAAACAGTGTGAGACAATTTGCACTATACAGGGTGATTCTACACAGTCCAATTGTTCTTCAAATGTTAGATTTCTGACTCAATTCTGAGACGATTTTTCTTTTACCAAAATTTTCTTAGAAGCTTAGTTCTCAAGTTATAAAAGGAAATAGTTAGCTTATTACGGGCCAGATAAAAGAAGTGCAAGGGCAGCGCGACTCATCGTTAGACACGGACGCTTATGTCGGATGCCTACTGTAGCAGCTGATCGCTGCTCATGAGCTGCGTTCCAATATTCATTGCCAGCATAGAAAATTTATAGTTCATATTACGCATACCATAGATTTTCAGAACTGGCAATAACATTGGTAATCACAGTCACAATCGCGCACACACAAAAAAAATATAAAAGTTAAATTGTAAGAGAAGTATAAACATTAATAGACATTTCTTTTCAGAAATCAATATACATATCTACAAAAGTACACGCAACGATTAATAGTAGGTCAAAGGGGGGTAAGATGACGACCTTAAGGTTTGCCGATTTTTCTTAATTTCTGTGAGAATGTAAAAATAATGATCTATTTTTTTTTTTAGATACACTAAAGCCTTTTGTATAAACTGTAAAAATTTAAAAACTGTTAAATAAATTTACATTTTTTAAAAACGTGTCATTTTCATCATCTTGCTTCGATATGCGAGTAAGATGACTTTTAGTAGTGAGTAACATAATGAAAAGTCAAATTAAGTTAAAATGTACTTTTTTACGAATAAAAAGATTTATTTCAAATTGTAATAAACTTCTTATATTGTTTTGGTGTTATAATATTTTAACGCAATAAAAGAAAAATAAAAAACAAAAAAAAACTCGCATACATTGCTATCATGTTTTCAATAGCAAAGCTAGCTCTTACACGCATACATTTGCTATCATGTTTTCAATAGCAAAGCTAGCTCTCATCTTGCATATGTATTGACAAATTACCTTGTTATCAGTCTTCAAAAATAAAGGTATTTTAAGTTAAATAAAATTACATTAACATTACCATCAATCCAAAAGTGTGCCACACTTTATTATAAGAGTGGACTCCATGATACAACAGATACAAGTTGTGCAGTTTCGTGATTTATGTATCATTCTTATATCCACCGTTCATCATATTTTATTTACGAGAAACGAATTCTATCGGACGCCATCTATCTGATGATCCGACATTTGCATATTCTTTTAAAAAGTATTAGGACTCGTAAAATGTCAAAATATGATTAAAAGGCAATGCGAGTCAAGCGCGGTAAGAGGTGCGCAAAGAAAAAAGATATATGTATTTCAAAAATAACAAACGTTTCGGCTCTTCCTTTGAGCCATCTTCAGTGTTTAATAAAGACGATGGTAATACATTCCTGCTCGACCTGAGGCGGGAAACTCCTTCCTTAGAGAGATGTCAAGTTGTGCGAGCTCGGAAACACGAACAAGTGGACATATTTCCATTGTGAAAGAAACATAATCTTTGGTACAGAAATTGTAAAAGTCGAAAGCTCGTATACATGTAACGGGAATTGTATTACATATAAGAAAAGACGGAAGCTTACCCAGGATCGGCAGTAGTCACAACGTTATAAAAATTACATAAAGTCATACGATTCGGAAATAATTACAGCGAGTATAAAATACGTCAAGATCTCGTCCTTGTTTTCAATAAATAATGTCTTTGTCATCCGAGCTCTTGTACATATGATGTATTTATTTTTAATCTCTGACCTGCGATAAGTTGATCCGCGTCTCATTCCATCTCGAACCGCCACACGTACTTGACGTATTTTATACTCGCTGTAATTATTTCCGAAAAATACTTTATTATAGTGTTTTGAAAAGCTCTCGAGATTAGCTACAAAAATATGCATTGAAAAATAGGGGTTTCTATTTAAGAAATTAAAGGTGACCTTCACGTGATCTTCAAACGCCTATCCAAGGTCAAACTAATGACACCATCTTATGTGCCCCTCGAAACCGTACAACTTTTGTCTGAAACATTTTTTTCTCCCGGGCTTGGTTTTCGAGATATTCGACTGGATGGATTAAAATGGTCCACCCTGTATATGTCGAAATAATTCACGCATACACTTTCCACGCGAGACGAGTTGTCACATGGGTTCGTGGCGTGATTTATACAAGCTCGTTTATATATATACTTATATACATACTAGCTTCTGACCTTGATTATTTACATTTTATAGTATTCGGTCTATTTGGCGTGTTTGTGCTCATATTCCATCAGTCATCTTTTGTCAATCGTTGTTGCAAGACTGATACGACTTAAAATGAAGCTTTACGAGTTTTTGGGAATATGTGATGATAAAAATAAACTTATTGATTATCTAATAAATCACAAAGTTCTGCCAAGTTCTGCGTGTTGTCCTCGATGTAATAATTTGATGGATTTTGATCGCAACTCTTTATTGTTTCGGTGTTACAATGTAGAGTATATTCGCAACTGTCATAAAAAACGATTCAAGAAGAAGTGTAATATGAAGTTTAGTATTTTTCATAATACGTGGTTTGCAGAAAGTCGTTTGGATTTACAAACAGTATGTCGATTCATTGCATACTTTCTTCATATTAGACCGGAACGTCATACTTTTTCAAAGATAAACTTGAAATGTCTGAATCCGGTATTGTAGACTGGTCGAATTTCTGTCGTGAGGTAATTTATCAATATTTCTTTTTTTTATTTTTAATATTATTGTTACTATTTGTGCATTTTTCGATAGTTATGTATTCAGTGGATGGAATTCAGAAATGATTGGAGGAAAAGGAGAAATAGTTGAAATTGATGAGGCTAAAGTACACGGAAAAAAAGACTTGCTTGAGATAACAAAAAAAATGGTCGCCTCGACCAAGTGCTTTGATTATATATGCACCAGCTGATATCTTGGTCACATATACCAACGGCACTTGGTTATACTGCCATAGTTGGAGCAACCATAGTACTTGCAAGGGAACCTCGCGAAGTGGAAAATTCTGATTTTAATGAAACTTTCCACACATGTAGGAGGAGTAAAAAGATGAATTTAGATATTTTTTGTAGCGGCCCAAAAACGGTTTTAAGGGGTGAAACCACTGCTCATATGTAGAGCGGTTTTTTGCTTTTCTCGATATATTTCGAAAAATATTCGAGATATCAAAAAATGTTTTAAATAAAAGTTTTATAGTAAAATCTCCTCTATTCAACAACATTAACAAAATTTTGAAAAAAAAAAGTTTTGTTTAAAAAATTATTTTTAAAAAATATTATATTAATGTTGTTGAATAGAGGAGATTTTACTATAAAACTTTTATTTGAAACATTTTTTGATATCTCAAATATTTTTCGAGATATATCGAGAAAAGCAAAAAACCGCTCTACATATGAGCAGTGGTTTCAACCCTTAAAACCGTTTTTGGGCCGCTACAAAAAATATCTAAATTCATCTTTTTACTCCCCCTACATGTGTGGAAAGTTTCATTAAAATCAGAATTTTCCACTTCGCGAGGTTCCCTTGTTGGTTATACTGCCGTAGTTGGAGCAACCATAGTACTTGGTTGGACCATCCAAAAGAAATTGGTAACACACATCGGTGATTTCCCTTTCTTTCGTTCGTCTGCGACGACGGCGGCGATGGTGACGATGACGATGACGACGACGACGACGAAGATTCGCGCGGTCGGTGGCACTGTAAGTCTGGTCTTACAGTGCCAGACTAGAATCAAGCTCAACAGGGTCTTCTTTCCCCGCTAATTTTTCCAAGCCCGTTCCCTGCACCGACCGCGCGAATCTTCGTCGTCGTCGTCGTCATCGTCATCGTCACCATCGCCGCCGTCGTCGCAGACAAACGGAAGAAAGGGAAGCACTCGTGTCAAAAGTCTTCGATTGCGGCGAAGCAACCGGCGATCGCGGGACGGTAACCACGACGATGATGATGACGGTGACGATGACGGCGCGCTGGAAAACGTCGACGAGCCCCTCGGGGCTCGCGAGCGTCGCCGGGAATCCGGGACGTAGATTCTCCGCTGGCCGCCGCGCGTTGAAGGTTAGGTTAGGTTGGTGAAGGACTTCGCGGGTCCGCCGGCGATTCCCGCCGCGCTCCCGTTCTCCAAGATACCTCACAACACCGATACCGCGGACACGCAGTTATCGGGACACGACCGAGAAACTCACTGCCGAAGGGTTTACTGCAATAGTACAGCAATGTCAGCAATACCAATTCGAAGCTATGGTACGGGGCGAGGAAATCTCGACGGGGAGGGGGGATCTCAGCGGCGAGGGAATCCCCTCGCCCTGTACCGCGCGAGCACCACGGCTTCGAATTAGCATTACTATATTACTTACCGTTCGCGTTTCACCGCGACCGATATCCGCACACGACGCCGATGAGAAAAATCGTCAACGACGACGCAACGACAGATCGAACGACATCCGCGTAATGTCAGCACGTTCAGTCTTCAACTGCAGTGCAGCCATGCTGCCATGGCTTAATTCACCAAGAACTTGGTTAAACTAGCTACGGTCATTGGTTTGTGAGAACTAATTTCTGGGTGACCAATCGGAATACAGTTTCTTGGTTACCTCAACCAATTGCGTTGATTATAAGCACCAATAGTTCCTACCAAATTTGAATTGTGAAACAAATTAAGTGTACATGGTTACGGCAACCAAGTCAAAAGTTGTAGTTACCAATATATATGTAACCAAGAAAAACTTGGTAAATTCAACCAAGCCTTTTTTTCCGTGTAGGAAAAAAAAAGTACAACAAAGGACGAATCGTAGAAGGGCAATGGATATTTGGTAGAATTGAGAGATCAACTAAACAATTATTTATCGAGCCAGTACCTGATCGATCTGCTAGCACATTACTTAGTGTTATTAAGAAATGGATAAAACCGGAACAATTATATCAGATTGTTGGAAATCTTATCAGTGTCTAACCAACGGCTATATACATTTAACTGTGAATCATAAAATGAATTTTGTAGATCCCGAGAGTAGTGCACACACGCAAAATATTGGCGTAAAACACATGCAAATATTTCACGGTATGGAACTCGAAAAGAACATTATGTAGGGTATTTAGAATTTTTATTTCGCCGACGTTACAATCATTGTGAACGAATAGAAGCTTTTTTCAATATTATGGCAACTATCCCAGATAGCAAAATGTTAGCAGAATGCGCGCAGATTGGCAGCAAATTTGATCAAAATCCCACACCAAAACCATAGCCATCTGTGTCCGCATTAAGCTCGTGTTCTGTCGACAGAGCCTGTTGACAGGCAATGTAAGCAGATTGCCAACAGAAACCGCGCAGAGCCTGCATACATAACCTGGCAGCAGATTGGCAGCAAAAACCGAGCAGAGCCTGCGCGCTCGACCTGAGAACAGATTGGCAGCAAAAACCGAGCAGACTTTGTCCATACCCATACAGCACAAAATATTTTGTAAATATTTTTTAAGAAGATTAAAATAATTCACAAAAATATTTTTTAAATCTTTCTATGTCCGCCAGATTATGTCAGAAAAATATTTTCGAAAATATTTTTAAAAGATTGCAAATAAATATATACAATAATATTTGTAAAATCTTTCTATCAGAAATATTGCTTCGAAAAATAAAATATGTTTAAGGAGATGCTGGAGCCGCAGGCGAACTCGATCAGCGTCGATAAAGAAGTGCTCACCGACTATATCTGTCCTTGTATAGACAAGGATATAGACAAGGATAGCACCTAACCTTGCATCTTCCACTGGTCTAAGTAATATCTTTTTTTTTAGGCTTCAAATCTTACTTCTAATTGCACGATATTATTCCTGACAGTTTTTTGTAGAGGGCTGCATCACTATTTTCTATAGAAAAAGTGCAGAATTTTTGTATAAAGTAAATATTGTCGTCAGGTGAAGACAATATTTATAAAAATAAAATTTTTTTTTAGTTTATCAGAAAAAATCATGTACAGCCCTCTACATTTTTGTGCGTACTTTAATCGTGTAAAAGGATTTTCCATTCTGTTCAGCCAATTCAAAGATATTGCTTAGACCGATTATGCCTTGTCGCTGTCACTCCAGGATCCCCTTAACCCAATCAGCAATAATTGTTTCACGTTTGAAAGATTTTTTTAATATTTGAAAAATATACATTATACACAATATACTTTACATCTTACTTTGGAAAATATTATTTTGCATATCTATATCATTGCAGCAATTTTGGTTGAGCCTTGCGTTGTATTGCTGACAAAGATATGTCTCGCAGATGTCATGATTTTGCTTCGCAGAAAGCCTGCTTATATTAGCCCTCAACTGAAATTTACTTACGAGTTAGTCTTACCATTATGCGCCGCTTAGTGGCGTCGTTGCAAACTATCACGGAAAGATGCGCTACCATGCATCTTTCTTAATTAAGAATCTGTTCGGTTTTTGCTGCCACTCTGTTTTCAAGTCATGCGCGCAGGCTCTGCTCGATCTTTGTTGTCAATCTGCTGCCAAGTATGTGTGCAGGCTCTGCGCGGTTTCTGTTGCTAATCTGCTCACATTGCCTGTCAGCAGGCTCTGTCGCATTTCTGGCTACAGTTTGACAACATCGTCTGATAGAGCAGTTTCCGCGTGCAATTTGTTGCCTTTCTGATACCAAAAATTTAATGCAGACTCTGCTTGGAATCTGCTGCTCAGGTTTGGCTATCTGGGTATGTATCAAATATCTGAATAATATTAACTGAAATATATAAACCCACTTAGTTTATTGTAATTCTTTATCACCCCTCTGCGGTCACATGGTTTCGTGGCGTGCTTTACGAGCTCGTTTAAGTAGAGGTGGTATTAAACAAGATAAGTTAGTTGATTATCTATGTGAAAAGAATTGGAGGAGACCCATTTTATGTATTACTAGATGACATAAAATATGTGTATTCAGGAAATTAATAGAGAATATATAATGTTTTATTATGTATATATATATAAACGAACTTGTAAAGCACGCCACGAACCCATGTGGCACCTTGTTTCGCGTGGAAAGTGTATGCGTGAACTACTTCGACATATATATTAGTCATTTATGCCTTCCAATACTCAAAATAGCTGCTATATTTTCCAAACCTTTTTGTTAATAACTTTTTAACAAATAACGAGCGACGGCTAAAACCTTCTGAAGGTCACTCGGGGTCATGACCTTTTTTTTTGTTGACGGGAGGGAAATCCACACGGATACCCCCTCCTCCGGGGCGAGAAGGGCGGTTATGTGGGACTTTAACCCATTAAAACCCCCCGGGGGTCCCTCACGGCGCTACCGCGGGGAGGCTCCGGGAACTTGAGATATCTACCATAAGCCTCCCCACGCCCTGCCCTTTCGGCAATTTCCATAGTAATCTAACTTGTAACGGATGGACGACCCCGCATCCATCCGCCACCCCCCCCCCTCCGGGGGTGTTGCCGGAGCAACCGTGGACGCGCGGTGATCCCCGACCGCACGCCCACCCCCCGGGCGGGGAGGGGAGGGGGGAAACCATTGCCGAAACAATGGGCACCCTCCCCCCCGCGCCCTCGCTCAGAGGGTAAGTGGGGGGCAGGACTCGTAAGTCCCAACCCCCACCCTCCGCGGACCGAGGGGAGCGCCTGTGATGGGCAGCCCATGAGCCACCCACCTGAGCCCCTCGGGGTCATGACCTTGACAACATATATCAAGGTCATTGAAATCGGTGAGGTCGCCCTTAATCCGAAGTTTTACCAAATAATATATTAAGCCATGTGCGTAAAATAATATAGCCGCCGCGCGTTTGTCCAAAGACATCCGCTCTCTCAGCCGGTTATCCATCCAAGTAGTACACCAGCGCCTTCTTGCTTGACATCAATGATCGAACAGGGTAGTGGTGATCCTCTGACTCTGACCCTTCTTTCTTTCTTATACTTGCTTATTTTGGTGACAAAGCTATTGCATAACAATATCAACAATACAGGATATATGAATAAATCTTTTTGCCAGTCAGCGTCAAATATTATTTTCCTTGTTATTCTTTATTCACTGGCGAAGAAAAGTTCACTTTCTGGTACAGGTAAAGTCATCGAAAAGTGAATACTTTACGAGATATTTCATATTTTATATTAAAAATGTCATATGACAAAATTTGAAATATCAGGAAATTCTTAACGGAAGAGAAAAAATGCAATAAAATGCAATAATTACATAATAATAAATTTACAGAATAATAACTTTTCTTTTCGCCAGTATAGAATAACAATTAAAGTAACTTAAATCGACTGTGACTGGCAATATATAACCTCTTTCCGATATGAACATAGAAAAAACTGTGAGCCAACTCGCTTTGTCGGATTCACACAGCACTTTTTCGGATCAAACATCGAGACATTATTAATTTCGACCATGGCTTTTGGTCAGTTGATGTAATTTCTAAGTTGAATAGTTTAAAATTTTTATTGCGAAAAAATATTACCCCAGCCAGGGTTTGAACCTGGAACCTCCCGTATACCGTGCGGGTGTCGTGCCAATAATAATGTCTCGATGTTTGATCCGAAAAAGTGCTGTGTGAATCCGACAAAGCGAGTTGGCTCACAGTTTTTTCTATGTTCATATCGGAAAGACGTTATATATTGCCAGTCACAGTCGATTTAAGTTACTTTAACAATAAATTTAATTTTGGTAATTATTTACAATAGGGCCTTTTCCGAATTTTGATATTTTCTTGCGGCTCTCTTGGTAAAAACCTTCGTTGTGACTCCGACAGTGATAATCAATCGGGGGAGCGCGAAAAATATGTACCCTACCTATTTTTTTACCTATTTTTTTACATACTCACACACACACGGGGGGGTGCAAGGGGGGCCGCGTGTGTGTGTGTGTGTGTGTGTAAAAAAATAGGTAAAAAATAGGTAGGGTACATATTTTTCGTGCTCCCCCGATTGATTATCACTGTTGGAGTCACAAAAGAGGTTTTTACCAAGAGAGCCGCAAGAAAACATCAAAATTCGGAAAAGGCCCTATTGTAAATAACTACCTTAATTTTTTATAAGTTCTAATGTCTGTCAGCAATTTTTCAGAAATATTACAAATGCAATGTTGCACGTAAAACATTCAAAAATATAACGTGTGCAATGTAAACGTAATAATCTATGTATCAGAAATGTTTCTAAATCATTGCATCTGCAATATTTCTTCTGCAATATTGCAGAAATTCACTGCCTGCAGTTCAATTTTTTATTACCTAAGCAATCTTTTAGAAATTTTTCAGAAATATTTTAAATGCAATGTTGCGTTTGATATGTTACAGAAATATTATTCATACAATTTAAACGTAATATTACTTTTATAATGTTTCAGAAATATTCCTGAAATATTGCATTTGCTACATTTTTTTGCAATATTACAAAAACTTACAAATATTGTAAACATCTTCCTGAAAGATTTCAGAAATATTGTTAATGCAATATTATAAAAACATGATGCAGGTACAGTTCTGAAATATTTCAGATGCACAGTTATATATGAAATGTTAATGAAATATTTCTGCACCATTTCCGAACATTTCAATATTTCAGCAACATAACATGCCATATATCTTTTTTCTTTGCGCACCTCTTACCGCGCTTGACTCGCATCGCCGTTTTAATCATAATCTCATATTCTTTTAATTTAAAAATGACCTTACTTCTTAGCAATATGTTGGCAAAATGAAAGCAATGAAAGTATTTGATAGAGCAACTCTTGTCCGTATCTTGCTATCAACTTACTGAAATGTTTATGTGTATTACAAAGACTGTGTTGCCCGAAAATTGCTATTTCACAACACCTCCACGGAAAGTTCGACTTTCCATGCCTGTAGAGAGGGGCGAAAGTGGCCAATTTTACGCCAGGGCTGCATAGCGGGCGGAAAGTAACCACTTTTCTTTCTAGGGAAAAAAATTGATACTTTCCACCCGGCGCATAGCGGGCGGAAAGTAACCACATGCCGGCTGGAAAGTATCAATTTTCTTCCCTAGGGAGGAAAGTAAGCCCTGGCGTGAAATGGCCACTCTCTAGGCATGGAAGTCGAACTTTCCGTAAAAGTGTTGTGAAAAGTATCGTGTGCACCTCAGGTCGAAAGCTTTTTCAGACTCGTGTGATTTGCCGCCCGAGCCGAAGCTGCTTTCTCCCCTTGGTGCACAATATACTATTATATCAAGTAGAAAATGATTGCCATTTGTTTGATAACAATACTTTAGGAATATTTGTTCACTTATTGCCAGTTTTAATTTATGTGACATTCCACGTCAAGTGGCCCCTCCCTCTGTCCAAAAATTGAAGCGACTTTAAATATTAAGTTTGGGCTTAAAATGTTCGTATAAACGAGGGCTTTCGAAATTTGAGTGGCCTTTTTGACAAACTCCATAACCCCATGACTCCATAAGCAAAATAATCCAAAAACCTGATGAAGTGATCTTACAATATGATTTATACGACTTGTCTCATCTCAATAATCGCTTTAATTAAGTTGTTTGGCCCTAAAACCCTCATATACTATTAACCCCATGACCCCTTGATCTTATAACCATCAAAACCCCATAATCATATATAGCCCCATATGCTTCTAAACCCCTATAATCAAAACCATCGCACTTTGATTATCTTTCTATATCTCCGTAATCCTGTAATCCCATAACCCCTTGACCCTAAAACACCAAAACCCCATAACCCCATAACCCCATTCTAGAATATGCCCAATTACAAATTTGAATACGCATCATGTCTTACCTGCACAATGTCACGACTTATTCCAAAAACTGCATTACCATGTCGTCAGTATCCAAAAACTCCATAAAAATCATAACTTAATGAGTCTGACCTTGTAATCCATTCAAATTTAGTGTTTTCTCAAAATTTGTACTGGTTTTAGCGTTAGCCATCCTGACCACGTGGAGGTACCAGTCATTCCAGTACAAATTTTGAGAAAACACTAAATTTGAATGGATTACAAGGTCAGACTCATTAAGTTATGATTTTTATGGAGTTTTTGGATACTGACGACATGGTAATGCAGTTTTTGGAATGAGTCGTGACATTGTGCAGGTAAGACATGATGCGTATTCAAATTTGTAATTGGGCATATTCTAGAATGGGGTTATGGGGTTATGGGGTTTTGGTGTTTTAGGGTCAAGGGGTTATGGGATTACAGGATTACGGAGGTATAGAAAGATAATCAAAGTGCGATAGTTTCGATTATAGGGGTTTAGAAGCTTATGGGGCTATATATATGATTATGGGGTTATGGGGTTTTGAGGGTTATAAGATCAAGGGGTCATGGGGTTAATAGTTTATGAGGGTTTTAGGGCCAAACAGCTTAATTAAAGCGATTATTGAGATGAGACAAGTCGTATAAATCATATTGTAAGATCACTTCATCAGGTTTTTGGGTTATTTTGCTTATGGGGTCATGGGGTTATGGAGTTTGTCAAAAAGACCACTCAAATTTCGAAAGCCCTCGCTTATACGAACATTTTAAGCCCAAACTCAATATTTAAAATCGCTCCAATTTTTGGACAGAGGGAGGGGCCACTTGACGTGGAATGTCACTTATATACAATTAAATATGGACAAAAATGCAGCAAACAAAAAGCAACTCTATTTACAATTATATGACTCATATTTGTCATGGCATGCTCTGTTATTTCGGCAGGTAACCAATATTAAAAAACTAACTAATATGACGCAGTCACATTTATAATGCACATTAACAATTATAACTGCATTTACGGATACGTTATTTTGCACACGCATGACGTTCGTCATCTTACCCGCAGTCATTGTATTTTTTTCTCTTTTTTCATTTAATAAAAATGTTGCAATGTGAAAAATGAAAAATGCTAGTATGTTATTCTATACATTCTTAGCTATACTATACTGTAATTTTAGGAGAAAGTGAAAGTATTTACTATAATTATGTCATTCCTTATAAACAAACACCAAAAAATTACATATGAGTGCATCTAAAACATATTTTTGCTTCCTTATAGAGGAAGCTTTGTTTTCATAACATAAACCTCATATACGGACCTTTGATCGCATATAAAGCTAGGTCTAATCAATCAAATTTTAAAGAATTATATATGAAATAGGGGTAGAAATGACCGAAGAAAAAATTGTTTTTTTATATACCCACTCGGCATGTATTATTTCAGAAACATTTCTGCAAAATTCCATTTGAAATATTACACCTTTCATCAATATTTCAGAAATATTTCACGACCGTTTCTACATTATTTCGGCAATGTTTCAATGTCCGCAATTATTTTAAATGCAACCTTGCTGAAAGATTTCGGCAATATTTCGGTAATAACTGAAATATTTCTGAAATATATCTACGAAATATTGCAGAAACACTTCAGAGATATTTCAAATTCATTTTACACTGAGAAAAATGTTTTGTATTAGCAAACAAAAGGACCCCGCACAAAACCATATATAGGAAAAAGCCGTTCTGTCAAATTAGCTAAAACTTTGGGAATCGGTAGTTTATGTAATGCTGATCAAAAGTTTCAATGGGCGCGAAGTCCGAAAATGGCCAGTTTTCAAGATACGAGAGGTCAAAAGTTGGGAATATGGCCAACAGATCTAGCTTACATGGGTTATCTACGCACGCATCGACGGCACTCATTGAGACGGAACTTGTTCCGCATTGAGACGGGCCTTGTTCAGAGGATGTGTGAAGACTGTCAGGATAAGCAATAGCTACGCAACATTCGTGCAGCTAATATGGCCAAGTTACTGATACGGCCAGATCGAGTATATGGCTCTTGGCTTGCGCTACCCGTTCTTAGCGCTATCCAGGATCAACAGGAACAAGTTCCGTCTCAATGAGTACCGTCGATGCGTGCGTAGATAACCCATGTAAGCTAGATCTGTTGGCCATATTTCCAACTTTTGACCTCTCGTATCTTGAAAACTGGCCATTTTCGGACTTCGCGCCCATTGAAACTTTTGATCAGCATCACATAAACTACCGATTCCCAAAGTTTTAGCCAATTCGACAGAACGGCTTTTTCCTATGGTTTTGTGCGGGGTCCTTTTGTTACTAACGCAAAAACTATTTGTTGATATGTGAAAAATGAAATATTTTGTTACCGAAACAAAAAAAATATATTAAGCCATGTGCGTATAGCCGCCGCGCGTTTGTCCGAAGAAATCCGCTCTCTCAGCCGGTCATCCATCCAAGTATTAGTATACCAGTAGTATACCGGCGCCTTGTTGCTTGACATCGATGATCGAACAGGGTAGTGGTGATCCTCTGAGTCTGACGCTTCTTTCTTTCGTATACTTGCTTATTTTGATGAGCATAAAGCTATCGCATAACAATATTAACAATACAGATATACGAATAAATCTTTTTTGCCAGTCAGCGTCGAATATTATTTTATATTAAATATATTAAATATTTTATATTTTATATTAAAAATGTCATATGACAAAATTTGGAATATCAGAAAATTCTTAATAAAAGAGAAAAAATGCAATAAAATGCAATAATTATATAGGGGAGACCGGGGCCTAACCGTCAGTTTTTTTTCGGTGCCGATTTTTAACAAAAAAATAAATAATTTTAGTTAAATGTGGTATACCACTGTAAAGAGTGAACCTTTAGCTACAAAATTTATATAGGAAATTTTTATCTACGTCGCTTTGTTTAACCGGTATAGAGCAAAAACGACAACGGTGGAAAAATTGAAATCTCAAAAATGCCGGGGTTTAACCGTCACACTGCATGTTCAATACATATACGTACATCTAATCCTGAAAAATGATACGATACATCTTAATAATTGTTTTTTAAGAGAAAAATATAAAAATTTATTTAAAATTTTTATGCGAAACGTTATTAAAAAATAGTTACGAGGGTTCCTCTTTCCGCAGAAGTCACTCGCCCGACTTGTTTCACTCCTCGACGTCCGATGACTCTATTCGGTGTCTGAACGGTTGTAATTCCCGTCTCATCCATATTCCATATGCAATGACCCTGGAAATGCCCGGAAATGCTTTGGAAATGCACCCGGACTGCTTACTGACGGATTAACCCCAAACACAAGTTTCAGGTTTGATCGCCCACGAAATATTAGACATCAACGATAATGAAAAACTACACTGGATTCGTGTTCAGCATGCATTACTCTTTATAATCACGTACCTCGAGATTTGGAGAGCAAATATTATTGCAGATATTACAAAATTTCCACGCGCAGAAAATGTAACTTTCACCTTCCGAAAACACGTTTACCCTCGTAAAAATCATAACACGGCAGGTAACCTGCCGAAACTCCGTTGGTCACATGGGTACCATAAGCAGCGTTTACAATGTTAATAGCGAGTTCGCACAATATACAGGTTCCGAGATATTTGATTTGACGGTTCAACCCCGGCGACGGTTAGGCCCCGGTCTCCCCTAATAATAAATTTAATTTTTTATAACTTTTAAAGTCTGTCAGCAACTTTTCGGAAATATTGCAAATGCAATGTTGTATGTGAAACATTCAAAAATATAACGCGTGCAATGTAAACGTAATAATAGTTTTATCATGTATCAGAAATGTTTCTAAACCATTACATCTTCAATATTTCTTCTGCAATATTGTAGAAATTCACTGCCTGCAATTCAATTTTTTATTACCTACGCAATCTTTCAGAAATTTTTCAGAAATATTTTAAATGCAATGTTGCGTTTGATATTTTACAGAAATATTATTCGTGCAATGCAAACGTAATATTTCTTTTATAATGTTTCAGAAACATTTCTGAAATATTGCATCTGCTACATTTTTTTGCAATATTACAGAAACTTACAAATATTGTAAACAACTTTCTGAAAGATTTCAGAAATATTGTTAATGCAATATTATAAAAAACATGATGCAGGTACGTTTCTGAAATATTTCAGATGCATAGTTACAAATGAAATGTTAACGAAATATTTCTGCACCATTTCCGAATATTTCAATATTTCAGCAACATAACATGCCGAGTGGGTAGTTTTCGATGCCGTTGTGTTCAGAATGTTCTAAAAGGTCGGAAAATCGCAATTTTTAAAAATCGTATGTGTGTATGTGTGTAGGGGAAACCGGGGCGAAGTCGGCCCCGGGGCGGAGTCGTTTTTGCAATTATCTCGAAATCTGTATGTTGTGTGAACTCGCCAATACTGCAAACGCGGCTTATGGTGCCCACGTGACCAATGGAGTTTAGTGAGGTTACGTGCCATGTTGTGATTCTTATCGAAGCAAACGTGTTTTCGCAGGTCGAAAGTAAAATTTCTTCCGCGTCGAAAGTTTGTAATATTTTAAGTATTATTGTCTCTCCGAATCTCAAAGTAAGTGATTCTAAAGAGTAATGCATGCTGAACAAGAATCCAGTGCAGTTTTTTTATTTTTATTGATTTCTATTATTTTATAAACGACCAAACCTAAAACTTGTGTTCGGGGCGAAGTCGTGACCAAGCCAAAACGAAGTCAAGAAAGCTAAATAATATGTGCTGCGTATGCTTGGAGATAATAGAAAACAGAGCCGATGAAAAACAGTGCATTTCGTGCAGGCGTAAGGCACACAACTTGAAATTATTATTTTTCTACTAAAAAACAATGAATAAAGTGTATTCTATTATTTTTTATAATCAAAATTATTTATCTTTATTTAAAATCCAGTCCGAGAATGAAGACACGACTCCGCCCCGGGAATTTTGACTTTTCGATTTTTGCATTTTTGTCGTTTTCACTCTATACCGGTTGAACAAAGCGACGTAGACCAAAAATGCCTATATAAATTTTGTAAACAAGAGTTCACTCTTTACAATGGTATACTATATTTCACTAAAATGATTTATTTTGTTGTTAAAAATCGGCACCGAAAAAATAGGGCCGACTTCGCCCCGGTTTCCCCTATATATGTGCCAAATTTACCGAAATTTCTATAACTCAAGAACTGATTAACCAAATCTTAAAGAATTACATATGAAATAAGGGTGGAAAAAACTAAAGAATATAATAGAATTAGAAAAATTGCTAATAATAAAGGGGTTACCGATTTCTATCTAAAAAATCTACATGATTACTCTAATTTTCGCAAATTTTGAGATATTGATCTTAATTTTTTTATGGATAGAATATCATTAAAGGTAGGTTGGTGTTGAATTTGGCAAGGATTGGTGAAGGGGTTACCGATTTTTGCCTAAAAAGTGTATAAGTTATACATGTAATCTTATATAGAGTATCATTAAAGGAAGGTTGTTCTGAAATTGGCGAGGATCGGTGAAAGGGTTATCGATTTCTGCCTAAAAAATGTAAAGAGTAGACCGAGGCGAATCGGATCACAGGGCGAATCGGATCAATATAAGTTTTAAGACAGTTTTCGTTTAAAACAAAACACTAACAAAAACTGTCTTAAAACTTATATTAATCCGATTCGCCCTGTGATCCGATTCGCCTCGGTCTATCCTAAGTTCTTTGATGGATAGAGTATTATTAAAAGAAGGTTGTTTTGAATTTTGCGAGGATCGGTGAAAGGGTTACCGATTTCTGCTTAAAAAATGTGTAAGTTATTTAATGGATAGAATATCATTTAAGGGAGGTATTGAATTTGGCGAGGATCGGTGAAGGAGTTACCGATTTCTGTTCAAAAAGTTACATATATAAGTTATACATGTAATTTTATATAGAGTATCATTAAAAGAAAGTTGGTATTGAATTTGGCGATAATCGGTAAAAGGGTTCTTTCTTTATAAAATTTTGAATTTTTTGAGAAATGTCCGTGGTTGCTCTAACTTTTGCCAATTTTGAGAGATATCAGGCTATTTATAATTCTATTATATTCTTCAGTCCTTTCTATCCCTATTATATATATAATTCTTTAAGATTTGGCTGATTAGACCCTGCTTTATACGCGATTAAAGGTCCATATGCGAAGTCCATATATGGATCATGTAGCCTGAACTCCCAAAGTCAACATCAATTTGACATTGCATCGATTGTAAAACCCCACTTGTGCTACTAAGCTAACCCTCTATTAATTCATAAAAAGATTAAATTTAAAATTTAAAAAAATGTGCAAATTAGAAACTTGCACATTGCTTCCTCATCATTACAGATCGCTACCATTGGTCCTATTTTATTTTGCTCGTAAAGCTTCCTCTATGAAGAAGCCAAACTAATAAATACTAATAATTATAAATCGAATGAAATACAAGATTCCTCAGAGAGCAGCTTTGTGAGCGAAACAAAATAGGAGCAATGGTAGCGATCTGTAATGATGAGGAAGCAATGTGCAAGTTTCTAATTTGCACACTTTTTATTATATTCTTCATTCTTGTGAATAGAATGAAATCAAACTACAAGAGATTATTCTTTATGATCTAAAGCCTTTAATGAGTTCAGCATCGACTCGTTATCTGTTATTAGTTTAGAAAAATTAGCAATTCGTTATCTTACTCACTTCGTCATCTTATCCTCCTCTCCTCTACACAATGAAATGATGTCACGTATTAATTAAGCTAACGCTTACAACGCGACAGTATTTTATACTATGCCTTAGCGATAGATATACGTGGTCTGTTTAAAAAGTAATGAGACTGAATTTTTTTCTCAACAACTAGTAACACTGTAAAAACAAAACTGCAGTAGATCGAGAGCTACATTCATACTCTACCTTCAGTTAAAATTTCAACTTGATAACATTAACACATGTGATTCTACAATCATTTGTATAACTGTATGTTTGGGTGACGCGTCACGAAAATGGAACACAAGAAAAAATCGAGCAACGTTATACGCAATTTATACGCAATTTCCAAAAAGTGTCACAACCAATCCCGCTCTCCCTTGTATATCACTAACGAGTAAAATTAATATATGCTACATACAGGATGATTCGAAACATCCCTCTTGTTCCGCAAATGTCAGATTCCTAACTCGATTTTGAGACGATTTTTCCTGTAACAAAATTTTCGCCAAAGCTTACTTTTCGAGTTATAAAAGGAAATAGTTACCTTATTACGAGAGAGTCCCGTTTGAACACGTTGATATTGATCATGGTCCCGATTGACCACTATGTATTATTTGAAGTGAAGTCTATCCCAAACCCCAATACAATTCCTGTTGAATACGCTCATTTATTTCTGTGCACATCGTACATTGGCATTCTTTCTGTATTATTCGGGCGGATCATGGTAACGACATCTAACGTCTACAGGTGCGCGCGACATACCTTCCCCCTTTTGGGCACGTTCACGCATCATGCGTTATCGAGACCTCACCGTCTCTCGACCTTCACTCTTTCGAACGATCGCGGACACGTTACTTGTGTTGTGTACTATCACGTTCCGTGCGCGCCGGATAGATTCACTTGTTCAATAAATTCGTATTATGTTATAGTCAATATCTTACGATCTTAATTTCCCATACCGAACCTTTCGATCCTACAGACGGGAATCTCAACAATTCCAAATAGGTTTCAACTTACCACGTGAAGCGAGGTCTACCCCACATCCTCATATGCAGCAAGGCAAAACAAGATCCAAGCTAGTACGATTCCAAATAGATTTTTATCAAGAATTTCACTATAATAGTATAGAATATTTTAAACGCAAACTTTTACGTCACTGCGCATTGACCGTGGTTAACCGGGACCGTGATCAGTCGGAACGTGGTTATTCGCAACGTGCTCAATATCAACGTAGTCAATTGGGACCGTGGTCAACTTCAACGTGGTCAAACGGGTACCACTCCCTTATTACGCGCTAGATACAGGAGGTAGGTAGGGGCGGCGCGATTCACCGTTACGGGCGCGATTCACCATCCGCTGGATATAATCCGTTAGCGTGCAACTTGCTCACTTGCAGAGATAATGGCATGATATATCGAGAATTTTTTGTCGCGTTGATGCGAAGATGTTTGGATCGCGGAGGTGAGGAATGAGGCGCCTGTTGTAATCAGGGTAATTATGCAGATATACGGACCACCCTTCGATGACCTTGACCTTGACATACATATGTTATCAAGGTTACCCTTCTGAGTGATCTTTGGAAGGTTTTAGCCGTCGGTCATTGTTTATTAAAAAGTTATAAACAAAAAAAGTTTAAGAAATAAAACCGTTTGTGTCATCAGTGCTAAGGGAAGTAATTTGCTGATATGTGTGTATACATATATTAGCAAATTACTTCCCTTAGACCTCGTTTCGCGTACACGTGTGGACGGGGGAGGGGCTCCGCCGCCCATGCATTCAATAAATAATATTTACAATTATACCCAGATAGCCAAATGCTGTGAGTTTGCTGCCATGTTGCCAACAAATTAATGCAACTAATTTTGACAAACTCGGGACAAGGTGAGACAGCATGCTTGTCGAGTTGAACTCATATGAATTATATTTCTATTAACAGCAAATTGATTGCAACGTGACAGCATCAATTTGTGAGGGATTTGTGACAGCACGACATGTTGCAGACAACATAACGTACCAATATTGCGGACTGTTTGCTCTTGAAATTGCGTCAACTGATTGTATGTATAAGCAGTCATGTAGCTGTATTTGTAACGTGTTCTATTTCGATGTCAGAAAATTTACAGCAAATATATGAAAACACATGCAATGCATTAGTTTGCTCAATATGCTCTATCACGCTTGGCTATCTGGGTAATCATACAATTATGGTTAAACCAAAGAATACTTTGTATTCATGCATATAAAATTGTATACACATATACTTTTCTATACCAACTATTCTCTGCTTTAACAAAAAGACTGTTCAATATATTAACGATTCACTTTAAATGACTTTCTTTCGTTCATACGTGCCCTAGTGGATAAATGTCTCATATTTTCTCAGAAATTTTGTGTAAGAATTTCTCATATTTTAGATTTAGGAAAAATTCTGAAAAAATATGTAAAATTTCTCAGATACTTTCAGAAATAATTAAATAAGAATTTTCGGAAAATTTCAGTTTTGTATTTCTGATAATTTCTGATAAATTGCGCAGATTTTCTCATATTTATTAAGATTTCTATAAAGATATACATGTTAACGGGAAAAATCTGAAATATTTTATTATTATTATTATATGTAAGTACTTATATGAGAAATTCTGGAACTCTTCCAAGCAAGTAGCAAAGTAGAAAATAACGTCATTAACAATTTTGTACGATTTGAAATTAATCAATTATAACACTTTTCAAAAATGCTATTTCTTTACAGATACAATTGTGAATCCGAAGTGTGTCTCACAGAAAAATGATATTTTAACCACATAATTGATTAATTTTAAATTTTATGAAAATATTTAAGACTTAATATGGAGCCCGATTCCTGAATTAATTTTCAAGATAAACGTGTGTGTAAGTTCCGTTTTTGCGAAATATCTACAAGTTGATTGTGATGGCTAAAAGCCATGCGATAGCCAATCAACTTGCAATTTTTCTGTAAGAGAGGCGCATACGTTTTTCTTGCATATGAATTCAAGAATTGAGCCTCATATTAAATCTTAAATATTTTCATAAAAGAGTGATGGCAAATTTCGCTTATTTTTTGGACCTCGAATTTCAGACTTTTTTTCATGGCAAATAGTACTATTAAATAAAACATTAATCTCAGTAAAATTTCAAGATGAGCATAGGCACGGTTCCGGAGATACAAGGAGGTGAAAGTGATGATTTCCAGTCAGGGTGTATTGCATAAGGAAGAATGCGTGGCTGAAGTTTACGTATTATTGAGGGTATTTTCTGTTGCTATCCCAATCTGTGAAAGGCAAGGGGACTTACATTAAAAAAGCATCCCAATATGTGAAAGGCAAGAGGACTCACATTAAAAAAGCACCCCAATCTGTGAGAGGCAAGAGGACTTACATTAAAAAAGCACCCCAGCAAACACAATACAACATGTAACGTACAGGTTAGTTGTAATTTCCTACTCAACAATATAAATGCAATATAACACACGTGTTATATTGCATTTATATCGTTAAGTAGGAAATTACAACTAACCTGTACGTTACATGTTGCATTGTGTTTGGTGGGACCCCAATATGTGAGAGACAAGGGACTTACAGTAAAAAAGCAGCCCGATCCGTGAGAGGCGGTGCAAGTTTCACTTCAACTCCATCTATCTCGGGGAATTTTCATGCTAGACAAAAAATAAGGTCATATTTGAATCCGGCGTAAAAAAATTCATAAGAAACGATATATTTCAATTCGTTATATATATTTTATTTCTTGGTATGGACACTTGAAGAGTTTCGTGTACTTTTATGGATTATGAGAAACCATCACTTTCACCCCTTTATATCTCCGAAACCGTGCCTATGCTCATTTTAAAATTTCTCCGGGATTAATGTTCCATCATATATCTATTTGGTATAAAAAAAGTTTGAAATTCGAGGTTCAAAAAATAAACGAAAAAACAGATCTTTTTGCCATCACTCTTTGAAATTAATCAATTATGTGGTTCTTTGATCTCGAAATGTTTAGAAGAAATATTCAAAAATGCTCGGAAATACTCAAAACAGCCGGGCCTAGGGGGATAAGCATGTAAAAGTTGCCCCCGCACGTATCAAGTCTAGAATGGCATCATAGATTGGCATCTATGTGACTAAAAAATCCTGCAAGTGTCAACCTTAAAATTGCATTTTTGTATGAGTTATGGAGGGGGAAAGTAAAATAAAAAAAGTGATTTTTTTCGTAAACGGCTCAACCGATTTTGATAAAAAAAAAAATATATTATGAACATCAATGAAACTATTTTAAGAAAAAATTAAACAAAAACTGACAAAAAATACGGTTAAAAAAATATTTAAATTTTTCAAACAATTTTTTTTAGGTTATGTTTCAGAGATACACCTCTAATTTTTCTTCCAAAAAAAAACCTTAAAATGTCTGCATTAACATATATTTTTTCCAAATTTTTCATGGAGGTACTTTACGGCGAAAAATGATGAAAATCATGCATGCGGCACGGCACCACACTTTCACAGCACACTCTCGCTCCAGCCACGTACATCGAACTCGACTAAACGGTTGACACTATATTAAACTAATTTTAATCTGTGATCATTTGTCACCTTTGGCAACCTCCCGAATCCGCTATTCTTTTGTTTTCAACTCTCTAAGGTTTACGACAGAAAGACGAGCGTTTTATCCTGAAAATCAACTTCAGCCGTGAATTTTGCTTCCTGCTCACATGAAACAGCTTAAAAGAGCTTAATAGCTCTTAATGAGAATCTTTCGTTATTTCATGATTCTTCTTGAAAACTGATTGATGTGTATTTGCGACGCATAATAACTGCTAACAGTTAACGTATGCCAGAAGTACGTAATGCCAGCTTTTGTTTTTTGGTAATCATTTGTTTCTCTGATTAGTACTGCGCACGTCCGGTCTCAAAAATCCGCTATTTGTTTGTTTTTAACTCTCTAAGGTTTGTGACAAAGAGCTGAGCGTTTTATTCTGAAAGCCAACTTTAGCCGTGACTGCTTTGCCGTGACTATTTTGATGTAGACATTCTCTTATAATTTTTCATGATAATTGAAATTCATTTCTTTCTTTGATTAATCGTGTATATTTGCTCCTTTCATTATTCGCACTGCTTGTCTCTTAACCTTAACGCTTCTGTTTCCTGAACCTTTCGCTTTTATTTTCAATGCATTTATTTTCAGACTCAGCATCTTTTTCGGTATACTTCTTTTTATAAATGGAAAGTTGACATTTTGTACATAAAATGTCATTAACAACTATTATTCGCTGTAAAAAATATAAATGAAGAAAAATCACTAGCTTTATTTACATTTTTTACAATTTTCTTTTTTATCACAGACAATTACCTTTTACTTTTTTCAAAAGTGTGTTACAACCGGCACACTTCAAGTTTATCACTGTCGTTCTAGGCATTCTCAAATAAAAAAACAGAAGCGTTAAGAGACAAGCAGTGCGAATAATCAAAGGAGAAATACACGATTAGGGTAACTCCGGTATATACGTCGCAGGAAAACTTAATTTATCTGCTACTATTTACTATGTTTAAGACAAATAAGTTATATCAATAAGAACTTTATACTGTCTACTACTATAAAAAAAATTAGAAATATGAAATATTTATTCTTTGTATTTAACAAAAAAAACTTTTAGACACCCTTGTATTTTTGCCATATATCCCATGGGATAAATGATATTCATAGGTGGAATATACGCTTTACAAAAAAATACAAGTAATGTTTATAAATGAGGCAATAAAATGGTAAAATAAGTTATATAATGTGTGTGAAAAGTTTATTAAGATGTAAGAATGATAAACAAATTATAAAACTAAAAAATTTTTAAAAGAAAATAGACGAAAGATAAATGCATTAAAAGTTACCCTTTTTTTTTTTTACATGGGAGAAATTTTCTACTACTGGAATCCCCACGGAGGGAATAACGGAGGCAACCAGTCCTGACGGGCAACCAGTCATGGATCCAGTTGAGGATCCAATCGGGGAGCGCCCGTCATTCGGGGAGCGCCTCCGCCCCTCCGGGGTTTCGTCCAGTAGCCCCTCCGAAGAGGGGAAGACCCCCCACCCCCGGGGTGGGGCGGGGGAGTGCCGGATTCTACGCGCTCACTTACGCAAGCGCGCAGCCTACCGGCTAAAACTCCCATGAGTGACCTTAACACTGTGCCTTGGAGGGGGGCCCCGGGAAACGCGCTGATCCATGGGCCCCCCCGCACGTCTCGCCAAGGCGAGTTAATCCTAATCTGTGACGGAAGAGTGCCACCACCCTCATCCGCCACCCCTCCCTCCAGGGTTGCTTTCGCAGCGGGCGAGCGGTAAACCCCGACCGCTCACCCGCCCGCCGGACGAAAGAGGGAGGAACGCCGGGTGGCGGATTCCTCCCTCTCCCGCACCCCCTTAAGGGGCAGGCGGTTCCGCACCCCCGGGGTCAGGCCACGAGGGCCCTCTCCCGACGCCACGGCCCCCCGCCGTCGCGAGCCGAGGGGAGCACCCGTGACGGAATCCCCGTGGGAAATCCGCCCAAGCCCCCCCCGACCCGCCTCCTCTACCGACCTGCTCGGCACTAAATGGCAGCGGCAGGAGGGCGGGCTATGACCCACCCCCGTGCCGCTACCTCCCTCCCCGACCTATCTTGGGCTCTCAGCCCTTCTTCCTCCCTGTGCTGACACTCCCCTCTCCTCCATAAGGGAGGAAAAGGGGGCCCGCACGATTTGGGTGGAGGGAGACGTTCCCCCGTCGGAGAGGGAGACGACCCCTCCCCCACGCGCGGTCGTCCTATCCTTCGCTCCTATCTAGGAGCCCAGAGCTTCTCCCCTGTTAACCAGGGAGAGCTCACTGACTCTCACTGTCCGATTAAGGAGGGGCGGCTTCCCCCCTCCTCACTCTCTCGTCCGCCTCCTTCTGCGACATCACCTGGTCACAGAAGGAGACAAACTTCCTCCACTTTTCTCTGCTTTCCTCTCCCGGCCGAGCCATCGCAGCGACGATGGCCGGCAGGGAGAGGTCCTCTCCTATCTCAGCCCAGAGGGCACGACGCTCTTCCGCCCACGCTGGACAGAACTCCAGCGTGTGCTGCGCCGTGTCCGCCCCCTCCGGACAGTAGTGGCAGCGCGCGGTGCGCTCTTTCCCGATGCTGTGCAGATATTTGCCGAAACATCCATGGCCAGTCATTATCTGCACAGCATGGAAGGCAATAACTCGCTTTTTATTGCCCTCCACCCACTCCTCGAGTACGGGCTGGATGGCCTCGGAGACCCTCCTCCTCCACTCCTGGCGGGGGTCTGTTAACCACTCCTTCCATTCCTGGAGGAGGGCCTCTCTGGCTTGGAGCTTCAGCTCCCTCTTGGCCCTCGCCGGGATCGTCCCCTGTGCCTCCCTGATCCTGCGGGCTGCCTCGTACACCTTCGCGTGAGACTTCGCCAACAGGTGTATCGGGGGGATCCCCGCGAGGGTAGTCGCCCCCACGTGGGAGACGGTCCGATAGGCTCTGGCGGCCCTATTTGCGATAATTCGCTGAACGGCCGCCATTCGCCTGTTTAGGTGGGGAGCCTTCCCCACCTTTTCCCACCATATCGGTGCTGCGTAAAGCGTGGGGATCTGCGGGAACGCTTACTGGTTTGGCTTCATCCATGTTGAATTTTCTGATTATCTTCTCGGTGTAAGCTCTTTGATGTAGAAAAATACTGCCCTCCTGTCGGTCTCGTTCAATTTGTAGTCCCACGAAGTTACTTGCATCTCCCAACGTGATATCGAAAGACTTTCGTAACGAGTTGATTATAAAGTCGAGCGTTTTTCTTGATTTTGCTGCGATCAGTCCGTCATCGACGAACAGACCCAAGTAGACAGTATCTCCATTGACGGTGCCATAGAACACGCACTTGTTTGCCTTATTTTTCACAAGGTCGAACTGTTCAATAAAATCTGTGAACTTCTCATTCCAGCATCTGGGAGCTTGTTTTAAGCCGTATTATGACTTTATCAATTTGCAGATTTGATTCTTCTGCTTATCCTCGATAGTCAGACCTTCGGGTATCTCCATGTAGATTTCTTCTGCAAGATCGCCGTAGAGGAAAGCCGTTTTCACGTCGAACTGGATGAGTTCGAGATTTTTCTCTGTGATAATGGTCGATAAAACACGTAACGAGTCGTAGTGAATAACGGTGAGAATGTCTCCATATAATCCAAACCTTCTCTTTGTAGGAATCCTCGTTCACATAATCGTGCTTTGAATCGGTACGCTTCGCCTGATCCTGTTCGAAGGACCTTGAACACCCATCTTGAATCAATGGCCTTCCGATCAACGTTTCTGGGTACAATGGTCCAAGTATAATTTTTCTCGTGAGCTTGCAGCTCTTCTTTAATAGCTTCAGTCCATTCTTTAGCATTAGGTCCTGTTACGGCTTCCCTAAAAGAGACCGAAATATTAACTTCTGCAATATTAGCATCATACCATACAGGACGTTTAATTGCTTGACGATCTCTGAGTTGTCGCGGGGCTGGCGGCAGGCATGTTTCTTCTACTGGTGCGGCGGGAATCTCATCCACCGCGTCCTCTTCGTCTGCCTTCTCTTCACCTGCTTCTTCTTCATCTTCTCGCGAGCTCGGGATCGAGATAGTTAACTCCTGCTTCGAGGGAATTTTATTTGTTTTCCCTTCGTCGAAGACAACGTCTCGGGCGACCGTCACTCGTTTAGTGTTTGGATCAAAAAGTCTGTAATTGGTAGAGATTCACATTGGTAACCAACTAACAACATTACCTTCGCTTTAGATTCCAGTTTTTTTCATAGCTGCTTGGGCACGTGCTCATATGCTTTGGACCCGAAAATCTTTACATGCTGTAGATCAGGTTTCTTCCCTGTCCAGATCTCGAACGGCGTTGATCCCGGGGTCTGCGGAACGCTCCTTTCACGAAAAAGAACGTCGAGACCCTTCTTTGTGCATACTCCTACAGAAAATAAATTTTTCTTGATTTTTGGAACATATAATACATTATTGATCTGACCTTCTTGCCATCTGTCATTGACCAGCTTCTCGATGTGGATCGTTCCTGATCCTAGGGCTTGACACACTTCATTATCGCCTAATGAAATTGACTCACCGACCGTTGAGTGGAACTCGTTGTACCAGTCACGTCTGTACGTAATGTGTCTTGATGCTCCGCTGTCTGTGAGCCAGACCTCACCAATATCTTCACTCAGTAACTGACTTTCTTGTTGCTGTGACGGCACTATCTGTCGAGGGTTGGTATTCCTGTCTCTGTCCGTATTATACGTTGTTACAAACGCACAGTCCTGCGATTCACCGTTGCCCTTGTCGGAATCTCTCTTCTTCTTGCAACAGTTTTTCGAATAGTGTCCCTTCTTGTGGCAGTAATAACATTCGATACTTTTCTTGGTATCCTGGCTGGCCTTTTGCCTTGTCTTCTTGTTGACTGCTGATTTTTTATTTCCGCTAAGAGTCATTGCTGCGAGCGCGTTGGTTAATTCGTCCTCTACTGTTAGAAGGCTTCCTTCTTTTATCAATCGTTCTTGAAGACTATCGCAGTCTGACTGGCAGGATCAACGCTGTCCCATGCAGTTTTGAAAGCGTTAAATTTAGAGGGTAGACTCGCCAGGATCTTCGCCATGATGGAAGTATCCAAAATGGTTTCTCCAACGTCAGACAATGTCCTTGCCATGTTTTGGACTTGCGCTACGTGTTGTACTACATTGTCGGTTGGATTCATTTCGTACTCGTGGAATCTTTGAGCGAGTATTATCTTGTTTGTCGCTGACTTTTGCTCGTGAATTTCACTAAGACTTTTCCACATTTGAGATGCACTTAAGCACGTTAAGAGGCATTCAAGCTGCGCACTTTCAATCGACGTCGAAATCAGAAACATGGCTTTTGCGTTATCTTTAATCCAGATTTTCGCGGCTGTAGATTGCACATCGACAGGCATCGGCCTCTCTCCTGTAACGAGGTCATGTACACCACTCGCGATGAAAACAGCGTTCATTTGGAACTTCCACATTTGAAAGTTTGTGCCGTCTACTTTCGTCACATTTTTAGTGGAAATCTCTTTCGACATTCTGTCTTTTCTGTCACAGGTATGAGAGAGAAAGACGATCGAGCGTAGCGGGATGGCGGCGTGCGCCACGTGGCAATAAGCTCCTTGTCCGTGCTATTTATGTACGGACCTTCTAAAAGCTTTGTGCTATTCTGTAACGACCATTCGCGCGCTGAACCAGTGACTGGGCCCATAACCTGAATATCGGTTAATAAAGGCAGATTGCTATTAGGTATAACACTTGTCTTTATTCTCTTCCGCTGCGTTCGACACAAGAGACAGAGGAAGACTGAGTACACTGAGATACACGCTCGCGATTACCGAGTCGACGGCCTCGGAATCTGAGTATGACTAGAGGGCCGTGCGTTTGACCTAAATACACGAAGCACGAAAACATATTTTAAATTGCTCCAACAGGTTTTTATACCCACACGAGACAAAGAACGCGCCAGGGATGACGAACGCTTAGCGAAGGTCAAAATGGAATAGAGGCTTCTTGAACTGAAATACCGAAGATGCAGATAACCAGTTATCTTTGTAATTAGAGAATCGATCGTCGAAAAGACCGTGCCGGAGAATCAGAGTAACTCGACATCGTACGGAGAATAATTCTGAAGACGTGAGCGCAAAACAGATAAGCGGCGATCCGCTGGATAAATATCGTGTTACACTTCCGCCGTGACTCATGACACTGTCGACTAATTAAGAATAAGAATATTCAAGAACATTCGTGATCTCGAGCATTCGCGATCTCGAACAACGTATCTTAAAACTATGGAACTTGAATCCAAATTTTTTCCGCTAGGGTAACCTTTAATGCATCTATCATTCGTCTATTTTCTTTTATAAACATTACTTGTAATTTTTTGTAAAGCGTATATTCCACCTATGAATATTATCCCACCTCTATGGGATATATGGCAAAAATGCAAGGGTCTCTAAAAGTCTTTTTTGTTAAATACAAAGAATAAATATTTCATATTTCTAATTTTTTTATAGTAGTAGACAGTATAAAGTTCTTATTGATATAACTCATTTGTCTTAAACATAGTAAATAGTAGCAGATAAATTAAGTTTTCCTGCGACGTATATACCGGAGTTACCCTAATCGTATATATTTACTCCTTTGATTATTCGCACTGCTTGTCTCTTAACGCTTCTGTTTTTTTATTTGAGAATGCCTAGAACGGCAGTGATAAACTTGAAGTGTGCCGGTTGTAAAACACTTTTGAAAAAAGTAAAAGGTAATTGTCTGTGATAAAAAAGAAAATTGTAAAAAATGTAAATGAAGCTAGTGATTTTTCTTCATTTACATTTTTTACAGCGAATAATAGTTGTTAATGACATTTTATGTACAAAATGTCAACTTTCCATTTATAAAAAAAAGTATACCGAAAAAGATGCTGAGTCTGAAAATAAAAGCGTTGAAAATAAAAGCGAAAGATTCAGGAAACAGAAGCGTTAAGGTTAAGAGACAAGCAGTGCGAATAATGAAAGGAGCAAATATATATATATACACGATTAATCAAAGAAAGAAATGAATTTCAATTATCATGAAAAATTATAAGAGAATGTCTACATCAAAATAGTCACGGCAAAGCAGTCACGGCTAAAGTTGGCTTTCAGAATAAAACGCTCAGCTCTTTGTCACAAACCTTAGAGAGTTAAAAACAAACAAATAGCGGATTTTTGAGACCGGACGTGCGCAGTACTAATCAGAGAAACAAATGATTACCAAAAAACAAAAGCTGGCATTACGTACTTCTGGCATACGTTAACTGTTAGCAGTTATTATGCGTCGCAAATACACATCAATCAGTTTTCAAGAAGAATCATGAAATAACGAAAGATTCTCATTAAGAGCTATTAAGCTCTTTTAAGCTGTTTCATGTGAGCAGGAAGCAAAATTCACGTTTGAGGTTGACTTTCAGGATAAAACGTTCGGCTCTCTGTCGTAAACCTTAGAGTGTTGAAAACAAATGAATAGTGGATTCGGGAGGTTGCCAAAAGTGACAAATAATGACGTTTTTTTATCCTATTGATTTTATTTGCAGTACCTAGGTCTAGCCAAACCTGCATTTACTTTATTAAATAAATCTTGAGACAATAAGTTCTAATGGAATTGGAGTACGCTATTTCCAGATTTACAATATGGGAAAACTTTCAAAAAACCCATTACGCATGATAACACAGAAACATTGAAAGAGATGCAAATGTGCTCTCTACAAAAGTTAATATCTACCCCTTAATCGGGGGATCTTTTATGTAATCTCGAGTTCTTAGAACTCTTAAAATTATTTTTGTTTTTCCCTTAAAAGGGATACCTCCTCTGAAGAGGAATATATGGGGTAATCGGGATCGAGCTCATGATCCCTAGCATACAAGTCTATCGCATTCACACTGAGCTACGAGACATCTCCCACAAATGATCACAGACTAAAATTAGTTTAATACAGTGTCAACCGTTTAGTCGAGTTCGATGTAGGTACGTGACTGGAGCGAGAGTGTGCTGTGAAAGTATGATGCCGCGCCGCATACATGATTTTCATCATTTTTCGCCATGAAGTGCCTCCATGAAAAATTTGGAAAAAATATATGTTAATGCAGACATTTTAAGATTTTTTGGTAAGAAAAAAATTGGAGGTGTATCTCTGAAACATAACCTAAAAAAAATTGTTTGAAAAATTCAAACGTTTTTTTACCCGTATTTTTTGTCAGATTTTTTTTAATTTTTTCTTAAAATAGTCTCATTGATGTTCATAACATATATTTTTTAATTAAAATCGGTTGAGCCGTTTTCGAGAAAAATTACTTTTTACATTTTACTTTTCCCCTCCATAACTCATACAAAAATGCAATTTTAAGGTTGACACTTGCAGGATTTTTTAGTCAGATAGATGCCAATCTATGGGCGGTATTTATTGTGGCGATCTACGCCACTTATGGTACACGCCCGCGCGATAACTCTACGGTATCTGTATTACCGGCAGCTACTTTGCATCAACTCCTGGAGATCTTGCGGAGATTACAGGGAAGTTAACGCTAGAACAGAACCGTATCAATACCCGATCCCGCATATTGAAGACTTCTCGCAGAACTTACACGGAAAGATCTTCTCAACAATTGATTTAATGCGAGCATACAATCAGATACCCGTTCACCTGGATGATATTCCAAAAACAGCTATAACAACTCCATTTGGACTCTTCGAATATCTTTTCATGACGTTCGGGTTACGCAATGCCGCACAGACATTCCAACGCTTCATTCACAAAATCACAAGCGACTTGGATTTTTTCTATGCGTATATTGACGACATCCTCATTGCATCTGAGAACGAGGAACAGCACAAGAAGCATTTACGCATACTTTTCAAACGACTTCAGAAATACGGTATTTTACTCAACCCCTCGAAATGCGTTTTCGGAAAAAAGAAGGTTCTTTTCCTTGGCTACGAGGTTTCGGAGAACGGCACTCAACCTCTGCCAGAAAGAATCAAAGCAATCAAGGAGTTCTCCAAACCAGAGAACATTCAGCAGCTCCGACAGTTCCTGGGGACTCACAATTTTTATCGCAGATTTATTCCCAAGGCCGCTAAGAACCAGGCAGTTTTAAATGGCTTACTCAGCGGTCCCAAAATCAAAAAGAAGGCTCCCATAACTTGGAACGCAGGACTGGAAGCAGCCTTCGCAAAATGTAAGGACAGTCTGTCTCGCGCAACTCTTTTGGCACATCCAAATCCAGAGACAGACATCACTCTTACAACTGATGCATCCGATACAGCTATCGGAGCAGTCATTCAACAACGGGACGGAACAGAATAGCAACCATTAGCCTTTTTCAGTAAAAAGTTGAATCCGGCCCAGCAAAAATATAGCCCCTATGATAGAGCTTCTAGCAATCTACGCCGCTATCAAACAATACCGGCACATGCTAGAAGGAAGGGTCTTTACGGTGTTCACTGACCACAAGCCAATCACATACGCCTTTCGACAAGATCCACTACATAGCTCTCCTAGGCAGGCACGACACTTACAATACATCGGTCAGTTCACTACCGATATTCGTCATATAGCGGGAAGACAACGTCGTCGCTGATACCCTCTCAGGAATCGAGGAAATTCAGTCCGCGATCAACTTAGAAAATTTGTCACAAGCACAAGAGGAGGATACCGAGGTGGAAGACATCTTAAAAGAGAACTCTTCTCTCAAACTGACAAAAGTATCAATCCCTGGAACAAGTGCAGCATTATATTGCGACACGTCAACCCCAATAGCACGTCCCTTCGTTACAAAAGAATACAGGAGACAAGTGTTCCAATCACTGCACAGTCTATCGCATCCAGGAACCAAAGCGACGGCAAGATTAGTCGCAGAAAGGTACGTCTGGCCACGCATTAAGGCCGACTGCCAAGAATGGGCAAGAACATGTCTCGCGTGCCAAAAATCGAAGGTCCACAGGCACAACCGATCGTCTTTAGGACAATTCGTCGGCCCTACCAAACGGTTCGAGCACATACACATGGACCTAGTTGGGCCTCTACCTATCTCTAAGGGCTATAGATACTCCCTTACAATCATAGACCGATTTACCAAATGACCTGAAGCCATACCGGTGGCAGACATAGCCGCAGAGACAGTTGTCCAGAATCTCTTCACTCACTGGATCGCAAGATTCGGTACACCTACGCGGGTCACTACGGATCAGGGAAGGCAATTTGAGGCCGACCTGTTTCGTCAGCTTACTAGGCTAACAGGCACCACGCATATACACACAACAGCCTATTACCCTGCAGTCAACGGCATGGTCGAACGTTTGCACCGACAAATTAAAACGGCCATCAAATGCCACGAAACAGAAGCTTAGACTGAAGTATTACCCGTCGTCATGATGGACATCCGAGCAGCATTTAAGGAAGATCTCCACGCAACTCCTGCAGAACTTGTATACGGAGAAACCATGAGACTTCCGGGAGAGTTTCTACAAGAAACTACTCAAGCCAATGAAACGAGTGACTTCTTATTGAGACTCAGGAAGACGATGAGAAGCCTACGGCCACAACCAATCAAAAGACACGAGTCGCCTGCTATATTCCAGCACAAAGACCTGGCAAACACAACTCACGTGTTCCTCAGGCACGATGCACCAACGCGGGCTCTGCAACCTACTTTTGACGGCCCTTACGAAGTCCTCAGCAAACGCGAGAAGGTTTATAAGTTACGGATTAACGGCAGAACCGTCCACGTAACTATAGACCGCCTAAAGCCTGCCTACATCTTGGCAGAACAAGAACCAAACGACAAACCTCGTGAGACACTCCAGCCATCACAAGATACTCCAGCGGATGTTCCACCTACGGAAACCACAACTCGGAGTGGCAGAGTGTCACGAAAGTACGATTTCAAATCTCGATTTTAAAACAACGAAGGGGATAATGTGGCGATCTACGCCACTTATGGTACACGCCCGCGCGGTTACGGTATCTGTATTACCGGCTACTTTGCATTAACGCCGCTAGGCGCCGTATCGTCTGTACCGTTTCGCGTACTTCAAATTCAACCACGACCTGTATACAAGGAGACCCCCTACGAGGCCAAACCAGATTTCCTTGGGCGCTAGCCGCCCACGAAAACCCAAATAGCGGGTGTACTCTTTTGAAGAGGTTTACCTCTCGAGGCGCTTGGTCGCCGTTCGGCAGTAGCGCGTGGACGCTCGCCGACTCCCAGGCGCACAGACGCCCTCGGCAGTGGCGCACAGTCGCCCGCCGACTACCCAGGCGCACAGACGCCTCCGGCAGTAGCGCTTGCACGCTCGCCGACTCCTAGGCGTACAGACGCCTCCGGCAGTAGCGCATGGACGCTCGCCGACTCCTAGGCGTACAGACGCCTCCGGCAGTAGCGCTTGGACGCTCGCCGACTCCTAAGCGCACGGACGCCCTCGGTAGTGGCGCACAGTCGCCCGCCGACTACCACGGCGAACAGACGCCCCCCAGCAGTAGCGCATGGACGCTTACCGAGTCCCAAGCGCAAAGACGCTCATCGACTCACCGAAGCTTGGCACCCCGGACCTAAACGCCAACACCGGACACAACGCCCCTTCATCACCGACGTTCATCCTCACCGAAGTCAAGATTAATCAACGTCGGATAAATGCAATTATTTACACAGACACAACTAACACATGTACATATGTAAATATATTCATTGTTATAATGAAAAAGTGTCTCCTTTCTTTCTACCCCTTTGCGATTATATAATCCATGGGCCAATTCCTACTCACGCGTTAATAAATAACTAATTATAAGGTAGATAACCGCATATAAATATTAACTAGCCCATATTCATAGTCGGATCTTATTTCAAGATTGTCTTAAGTAATGTCTTAAGTTGCTAATACGATTATTTGATTGGCTGGGCGGAGTCTTAAGACTGCTTTTGACCAGACTTAAGATGATCTTAGATATAAGATCCGACTATGAATACCGCCCTGTGCCATTCTAGGCACATTCTTGATACGTGTGGGGGTAACTTTTACATGCTTATCTCCCTAGGCCCTTTTTCAATTTTTGTCTGAATTTTTCTGAAAAACGTTCCATTCTTATCAAAACTCTGAGAAAATAATGAAATTTTTAGAGAAATTCTGATAAATAATATGAAAATTCTGAGACTTTTTTCCACCAGGGTTAGTAACGTGTGCAGCCGCGACGCGGCTATGAGCCAGTACTTTCTCGTAACCAAAAATCTTCACGTGCTAGGATAAAAAGCGAGATAAAAGCCTATGAGAGCCACTTTGTCCTAACATTTTCGCGTGATATTTCCGATATCACACAATGCAAAGATGCACTAATACACTTTATGTTCTTTCTGATGCAGATACTGGATCAGAAGATTTTTGATAAGTCCTTTTTGGATAAATTGTAAAGGATTCTTTCTCGAAATATTCAGAAAAAATATTAAGGAATAGGGGAGACCGGGGCTACGTGTCCACACTTTACACTTTTTTCAAGTTTACTAAAAAAAACTAATAAAGATATTTGGCTAAAATTTTAATGGTATAACCTTTCAACCTTGCTATTAAATAAACATAATTAGAATTCTATTTTTATATTCGACTACGTTTGGTTAATGTCGTGACAATTCGACCATTGGTTTTGGTCAGATTAATCGTCAAGTCTTTTTCGACCATGGGTTTTAGTAATTTCTAAATTGATTTAATTTTTGATACTTACATATAAGCATCTCATTTTTATTAAATTAAATTATTAAATTTATTGGTACGACGCCCTACACGGAATGAGGTAGGTTCCAGGTTCGAACTCTGGCTGAGGTAATATTTTTCGCAATAAATTTAATAATTTAATTTAATAAAAATGAGATGCTTATATGTAAGTATCAAAGATTAAATCAATTTAGAAACGACCAAAACCCATGGTCGAAAAAGTCTTGACGATTAATCTGACCAAAACCAATAGTCGAATTGTCACGACATTAGCCAAACGTTGTCGAATATAAAAATAGAGTCTTTCTCGTTTATTAATTATTGGCGAAACAAATACATATACTTTCTATAATTAGAATTGTTAATCTTTTACCATTTTAAAGAGATAAATTTTTTAAGCAGGCAAGTCAAGCGTAGACAGCCCCATATGCGGGGCTATCTGTCCACATAATAAAAAGCACATTATTTATATTAATTTTTATAATATGATTTATTATTAATATATAGGGGAGACCGGGGCAAAGTTGTCACCGGGGCGGAGTCGTCATTGCAATTATCTCGAAATCTGTATGTTGTGTGAACTCGCCATTAATACTGTAAACGTGGCTTATGGTGCCCACGTGACCAACGGAGTTTAGTGAGGTTATGTGCCATGTTGTGATTCTTATCGAGGCAAACGTGTTTTCGGAAGTCAAAAGTAAAATTTTTTGCGCGTCAAAAATTTGTAATATCTTAAATATTATTGTGTCTTCAAATCTCAAAGTAAGTGATTTTAAAGAGTAATGCATGCTGAACACGAATCCAGTGAAGTTTTTTTATTTTCATTGATTTCTAATATTTTATGAGCGACCAAACTTAAAACTTGTGTCCGGGGCGAAGTCGTCACCAAACCATATCATGGAGGCTTCCGGCGAAAATCAAAGTCAAAGAACCAGCAGTGGTCGGATTCCGGCGAGGTCTTGGATAATATGTACTGCGTGTGCTCAGAGTTGACAGAATAGAGCTGACGAGAAACGTGCGACCGTAGGGCACATAAGTGTGCGCTTTTCTTGTAATTATTTTCCGCCATCGTGTTTTTAATTAATGTTTCCATTTTTCTATTAAAAAATAATTAATAAAATGTATCCTATTATTTTTCATGATCGGAATTATGAATTTTCATTTAAAATTCAGTCCGAGAATGGAGTGACGACTCCGTCCCGGTTTGACATTTTAATTTTTGCATCTTTGCCGTTTTCACTCTATACCAGTTGAACAAAGCGACGTAGACCAAAAGTGTCCGTATAAATTTTGTAGCCAAGGGCCAAGCCACTCTTTACAACGGTATACCACATTTTACTAAAATTATTTGTTTTGTTGTTAAAAATCGGCACCGAAAAAATAGTGACGACTTCGCCCCGGTCTCCCCTAATATTGAAAAAGCTGCCTAATCGTTGGAGTCAGAGCAGTAGTAGGCACTTTGTGTAGATTTTTTAACAGGATTCCTGCGTGGAGCTAACTTTTCTTTATATACGGTGGCATCAAACTAATTTTGAGTCCGTTGCAAAATCAATGTGATGAGTTTCTTTTGTCCCCTCAATTTTTTAATTTTTTTTTATTTGGGGCCTTTACTTTATCCTCGGCAGCGTTTGAAATAGAAAATGTTTAATAATTTAAGACAAACTCATATGTGTAACTTGACGTGTATTTTTAAAATAAAAATTTGGTGACGATTCTTGAATCGCAGGATCAAGTAGCTGCTCGTAGGTCACTTTTTTACAGTAGCGAGTGAGATTTTGAACATTTATTCCAAAGTCTAACGCTGTTTTTGCGAAAAGATTCTCGCTCGATTTTTATTCTTTTAATCGCTCTAATTGTAAGTATAATTTTATTGAATATGTCTACCTTATCCGTCTTAAGGAAAGTCTTTCTTTTGTAGTTACGCACCATTGTCTATTTATAACAATCCGTCATTGAATTGTGACACATTGCCCCATCAAAAATAGGACAGATAGCTCCGACCACGTTTTTCAGTCTTTAACATATTGCCAATTTTAGATTATGCGGAATTAAGATTTGACGCTTCTCACACCTGATAACTATATATTAATTGATAATATTATGAACTGCTTACTTTAATTTGAGTTAAACTACTGTCGCACAGCAAATTTTTCGACCGTCGAAAAATGTGAATAATTGTTTTTGCTTTTCTTTTAATGTATATAGCGTCTACGAGAAGCATTGCAAGAAAACAAACAACGTTTAAAACTCTTACGTAGAGCATTTCTAAACTATTTGTTACATTGGTAGAGACGTCTGTCTCTTAAAACCTCAGATAGCAGTACTGTGGACATATAGCGCCCGTAGACAGATAGCCCCGGTCTCCCCTATACTCGGAAATATTCAGAAATACTTAGAATTCTTCAATTTTTTTCTGAGTTTTTCTGAAAAATGTTTATTATAAAATTCTTATAAAAATTCTGAAAAAAACAATGAAATTTTCAGAGAAATTCTGATAAATAATATGAAAAATTCTGAGACTTTTTTCCACCAAGGTGTACTATTTTCACATACGTATTAGTTGTTTATGCCTGTTAATACTCAAAATAACTGCTATATTTTTCAAACTTTTTTGTTAATAACTTTTTAATAAACAATGACCGACGGCTAAGACCTTCTGGAAGTCACTCAGAAGGGTGACTTCGACAATATATATCAAGGTCAAGGTCATCAGAGGATGGTCCGTATCTCTGCATAATTATTGCAATCAGCTGTCGCGCTTACCTCCTGTACTCGGCCCGTAAATAAGGTAACTAGCCTTTTATAACTCGAAAACTAAGCTTCGGCAAAGCTACAGGAAAAATTGTTTCAGAATCGAGTCAGTAATCTGACATTTACGGGACAATATGGTTGTTTCGAATCACCCTGTATAACATGTTCATTCTATGTAAGTACCGTTAGGTAAAAGTGGAATAAAAGTGGAGATTGAGGGAAAATAAAGAATAAAAAATATAAATGTGATTGTAATAATATTTAATAACGAGATTTTTTAACGGTATTTTCATATATACAAGAAAAATGTTACAAATGTTTTATTATAGAGGAGAAACATGCTCGCGATGAAACAATAGTGGAGAATCAAAATAAAGAGCTGGACGAACAATCATGGAGATCAAAGATACGTGTTCAAGAGGAATCTAAGGAAACTATGCTAATACTGCGTCCCTACAAAGCGAAGAAGACGATGACAGAGGAAAAAAGGAAAGCTAACAAGAGCGGACATAGCTCTTGCACATCTTACAAGAGTCCTGACGCGAATTATTTTCTTCAGGAATACAATTTTTCGTCGTAACTGCTTCCTCGACTTCAATAACTTTTTGCTATTAGGCATTGCATATAGTCGCATTATCATCGATCATTCTACGACTGCAGTTAACATATGCCCGTAGGACCGTATAATAGCTCATTATCTGTGCCTATTAATTGCGATAGCCTTACAATTAGTACCAGTTGCACCAGCAATCTTGATAAATTAATTGCATAACACATCAAGTAGGCCTGTTACAATTTATTCCAACATTTTAACCCTAACTTTTCATTATAAGATTAATGAAAAAGAATAATTAATTAATCATGACAGCGGTGCAATCGACTATTGCATAAAACATTAGTATAACACATAACATTAGTGTATCTCACAACATTAGTATATCACAAACATTAGTATATCACAAACATTAGTATATCACAAACATTAGTATATCACATAACATTAATATATCAGAATAATACACGATCAACGATTAATATTCACATAATGAAATCAATGCGAAACAGTATCAAGAAGTAGGGGAGACCGGGGCAAAGTCGTCACCGGGGCGGAGTCGTCATTGCAATTATCTCGAAATCTGTATGTTGTATGAACTCGCCATTAATACTGTAAACGCGGCTTATGGTGCCCACGTGATCAACGGAATTTAATGAGGTTATGTACCATGTTGTGATTCTTATCGAGGCAAACGTTAAAAATCGGCACCGACAAAATGGTGACGACTTCGCCCCGGTCTCCCCTAATAATTGGGAACTGCCCAACATGAGAAATAATGCTGACGAGCTCAAAAATTTTGATGGTGTTTATAGATCATAACTAAATTAAGTTTTAATTCTGAGCTGTATATAGTTATCATAATCGGAATACATTTTTTATTCTAACATGGTAGAAAGTAGAGGAAGACAACTAAATAGGGATTTTATCATGTATTTTCAGCATCATGATTTTCTGCGTTTAATTGTTATAGGTTTAGATGTATAATATAATCTTCGATTTTTAAGATCAATGATCATGTTTACACGGCTTCAGTAATCTGTTTTAGTAACATTTAAAATTGTATATGTTAAATACTGATAAAATGCTAATTTGTGCTGGCATTACAATAATTATTGTTACGTTATACTAATGAAGATTCACAAATATGATTTTAAAGATTATGTAAATTATAGAAGTATTGATATGTTTACATTATTAGCTTCCCATAAGACAAATAATCTACAGCATTTCATTCTCTAACTCTTGAGGACGGCAACTACTTTTTTATTTTGTAAACTGTCACTCGATTTTTATGAAATTTTGCCTATTAGAATAATTTAATAATGCTTTATTTATCTCTGAAATAAAAAATGCAAAATAGTGGATCCAATATAGCAAAAATGTAAAAAAAAATAATTTAATTGTAAAACTAGGTTTTAGGAAAATTTTAACATTGCTAAATAACACCAAGTGTTACAATGTTACTAGTTTACAAAGTATTCCAGTTTTACTTTATTTGAAGCTTGTCAGTGCTATGCAAACAGTTGAGTATTTAAACATTCAAGTTACTCACATAAATGAAACATTTGTACTATTAAGTATCATCATCCTCAGTCCTATTACTCGTGCCCGAGCGTGGTGACTTCTCTTTATATACATGTGTTGCGCACGTGGATTATACACATTGTATATGGGACCTACAGTTTAACGCCGATTCCGAACGGCTATATATATATTTTTTTAAGAAGTTCTCTTGGCAAGACATACTCTCGGTGGTTTGCCATTGCCTTCCGAGAGAAGAACGAGCGAATATAATTTTTCTATCTCTACCGGGAATCGAACTCGGGACCTTTGGCTCAATAGACCAGTGCGCTGTCAACTAGGCCACGCTCGTCCTCAGATTAGATATAGACTATTAAGTATAAGGTCCTGGAAAACGCGGTGAGGGGAAATAACGAGTAAACTCGACAAACTTCGGTTAGACTTGGAAACATTCGGACGTTCGATAGCACACGGACACAGTATACTGTGACATGGATGTGCCTTCGCTTTGGTTGGCACATCCGTGTGCTGTCGAGCGTCCGAATGTTTCCGGGTCTAACTGAAGTTTGTCGAATTTACCCGTTATTTTCCCTCGTGTTAATTTCTAGATCTCCCTTGTCCATAGTACTTTACGCTCTATCTCTTCCTAAGTCTATGGTTCTTCTTTCATTGGAGGTTACTACCCTTTTGAGTTTTGACATTTTCAGAATACATTTAAATTAGCAATCCTATATTACCCTAAAACCGAGTCTCACGATAATCAGATTATTTTTTTGAAATTTGGTCTGCCATATATACTGAATCCACCATTTTAAATTTTAGAATTTTGAGGTTAGAATCAAATTCAGTGATCCCGAAAACCCTTATAAAAAATAGTCTTCCATAAGTTACTTTGTTAGAAAGTTTCCCTCCTCAAAGAGTTAAAATAGAAGTCAGAATTATATAGAAAAATGGATCTAAAGAAGAGAAAAAATTAAGACATCGACAAAATTTTTAGATTAATTAAAGAAAAAATTATGTCAGTATCATGTAAATGATTTGGTGAAATAACATTAACAAGTGTATTTAAACATTCAAGTTACTTACATAATAAATGTAACATTTGTACTATTGAGTAGGAGAAAGGGGGGTAAGATGACGACCTTAAGGTTTGCCGATTTTTCCTAATTTCTGTGAGAATGTAAAAATAATGATCTATGTTTTTTAGATTCACTAAAGTCTTTTATAAAAACTGTAAAAATTTAAAAACTCTAAAAAAATTAGAATTTATAAAAATTTACATTTTTTAAGAACGTGTCGTTTTCGTCATCTTGCCCCCATATGCGGGTAAGATGACTTTGTCGTGCCGTGCCGTGAAAGGGATCTCACCGGAGTCCGTCAATCCGCAGGGAATAAGGACAACACTCGCGAGATGTCTTAACACTTGCTTGTTTTATTAATAAAGTTGATTCTTAGTTACACTCGTTTTGGATTATTCAAGTACCCTGACTTGCGGGTAGATCGCGATAACATTCATGCACAGATCCCGATACGCGTTTCGATTTAGACTGCCCCCCGCCTATCGCAAGGGCGAGCTTTTTATCGCGCCCGAGTTCATTGCCACATCGCCAACTCGGATAGTTTCCGAGTTGGTGCCGACACCCGGCTGTCAGCGCTTTTGTTTCCGGGATCGGATTGCATCGGTCCGTGGTCGAGCGACCTGATGATCCTCGAAATGCCACCTAAGGCATATGTTGCAATTACCGAAACTTGCGCTGACAGCTCGGTGTTGCAATTAGGCCATCTCGACTTCCGCACAACATCCTTTCCCCCGTGGAAAAAGAAAAAATGAGGTATGAAGTTTTTCGTTAATATTTGTTTTATACAGGGTATTCTTTTCTTTTTCCATGGAGGTTACATTATCTTATACTCTATTTTCCAAGTTGCATTCGGAAGTCGCGTCGCGTGTCTTTATTCGTTCTTTTCTTTACTACCCATATGACAGTAATTACGATCCCTATTATAATTACAACTATGGACACGGAGCCCACGGGATATATTACATATTTGTTAGAAAAGATGCTGACTTGGTTGTTTTCTAATTCCTCGTTTATTTCTTCTAGGTTTAGGCTTAGTTTCGTTAGTTCTGCGGGATCATTAATTACAGGTTCCAGTCGTAATTATGTTCCTGATTTTCCGCTATCTTCAATATTTTTATTTATGGTTTTAAATGTAAAATTAAACTGTGGTAAATTCATTTGTACATATTTAATTCTTTTAGTTTTTTTGTTCGTAGTGTTACGTCTGTCGTAGTCAGTCTACAATTTTCATTTAACTTAATTTTTCCCGTTCTTTTTATTTCTATTTTATTTTCAGCCTGATCATTACATTGTATGGTTATTTCTTGTCTAGACGGGGTGGAAAACAACCATGTCTACGGTTCGGCTAATACTATCCAGAACGTCACGTTTCAGAAAATGTGACGCCGCTTGCAACTGTTTTGGTGTCTTGGCGTTTTTACAAATATCTGCACCTCGCATGGTGCGTGCGCTGTTACAAAATATAAGGGATAGTTTATTTCACATACAAATTTCGTGTCGGTGTGCGTACATTTGTTTAGATCACTCTCTTTTAGCGTAAGATAATTTCGGTTTTCTTTATCAATAGCTAAAAGGGTATACGTGGTTTTGGGAATTACAAATATATTTTTATTGTCGTACACCGGTAAGGGGATTATGCGTACAATTTCGAAATTGGGGTATGTAACAATCGGAAAGGTTAGGATCGTGTAAACGTTAGGATTATCGTAATATGCGTTTATTTCTACAAAATTCTGGATGGTGTTCCAATTTTCCATTTGTAATTTAAAAGGAAAGTGTGATCCTCGGTGGGATAGGTGGGAAGTCGCTTCTTTTAATTCCGCTACAATGGTTTCAAGGGGTAGTAATCGCACGAGTATTATACCGCTTTTCGTATAGGTAAGATATTCTATGGTATTCTCTACGTCGCTTATTAGGTCGGCGGTTATGGCGGTTATTACTAGCAAGTGTTCGTCTATTTCTTCGTGGCGTATTAATTTCGATACTCGCTGTTCTACCCGTTTCGTGATGTTCGCTAATAAATTCTCGTTATTGTTTATCGTTTGCTCTAACGTTTCTATGTGTCCTAACGTAGCGTTTATAACTTTAATCTAATGTTTCGCCGCGTGCTGTATCGTATTCTGCTGATTCTGTATTAAGTTTATTTGTTCCTGTATTCGTCGTGCGTCGTCGGCGTCCATCGTTCCAAATAAAGTTTTACTTATTGTGCCTACTGTCTATTAATCCACTTCGACTCGTCGTTACTTTATATATGGTCTGTAATCGTAACAATAGTCAGTTTTGCATTACTTTTTTCTGCTATGCGAAGGATATTGTTACACGCTTCTTGGTTATCGTCATCTAAGTTATTGCATAGCTCTTTGGTCTGTCCGAGGTAATTTTGGAGTTGGTGATATCTTACTCCAAATGCCGCGACGTCAATTCTGATAGCTAATTTCCACGTTGCTTCCTTTAGTTGCATGGTTCCGATTTTCTCAAAGTAAATTCCAGGTTTATCGCTAAACGGTGTCATCTCGTACGGTGGTACGGATTCCGGTCTCGTTTCCTCTGCGGGGTGTACGATGACAATGATTATCCTGTAATATTCGCGTTTAAGATAGGATTTTTTTTGTTTACTTATTAATATATATATTTTGCTTTATTCCTTTATAAATGCTTTTAAACGATTGACATGCACGCGTAACGTCTTTCGTTTCATTTTAATGGTGTAGTTTACATTGGTATGTTTCTCAAGGATCACGTACGGTCCGGTTCATTGAGACTCGAGCCTTTTCGCTTGTCCGCGTCGCACTGTCTTGTCATGCAGTAACACTTTGTCGCCTACCTTAAATGTCTCTTTGTTTATTTTCTTATCGAACTGTTGTTTTGCCTTGCCTAATTTTCTGCTGGCGTTGATGTTTGGTCGAACTTGGCCTACTGGCCCCTGAGAACGTACGGTTCCGGTGGCGAAATCTGATGCGTCCGTTGCCGCGCTCAGCTTATCTTCTTCTAAATAAAATACATTGCAAATTTTCTCTATTGCTTTTCGCTCTTTGCTATTTAAATGATCAGTTTGCAATTGCTCGTGTAATTTTTTGAGTTGCGCTGAAATAGATTCGCGTTTTTTGGTTGCGTATAACGTGAGTACTATACGTCAGCTGTGTCATTTACCGGCATCTCTTCTAGAGTTACACGCGATGTGAGTGTCTCTACTGATTTTCCCACGCCATTTAACATGCTTATCGGGCATTCAAAATCTGTTGGCTCCATCAAACAGTGTCCGATGAATACTCTTGGTGTAGGTTCTTTACCTTTTACGATACCTACTCTGCCGCGGGGTGGTAAATTTACCTTCTTATATGGTTGGAGTTTAAATGCAACTTTGCCGATGTGTACTTGCTTTGTGGCGTGTGAGATAACGGCTTTGCGCTTTGTGAGAAAATCATTCCCCAGTATTCCCTCTACGGTTGCTTTTATCTTTCCGAGAGTGTGGATCTTGTGTCCCGTTACTCCGGTCAATGTCAGGCGTTTTTCTCGCACCATAGTATCGCCTTTTAAATTTCCTACTTTTATTAGCGTCAGGATCGCTCCTGAGTCTAATAAGAAATTCGTCTTGCCTTTCTTAGCCTCTTGAATCGGCAGTGTTATCAGGTTTAAAATGTGTATGTTATACTTTCCCGTTATCTGCGACACTTGATACTCCTCGGCGGCTTGTGCCTTATTCTTCTTTGGTCTCTCGTCTTCTTCGCTGCCGCTACTGAAGGAAAATTCATCGCTCATTTCTCGCGACTTCTTTTTTCTTACCTTTAAACTGTTTACTGGCGCCTTTTTGGGGGCGTCCGTTTTTGATCGGCTTGATCGTTCCGTGTTAGGTCGTCCGTTCAGCGACCAACATTCTTCTTGCTTATGCCCGGTCCTTTTGCAATAGGTGCACTCGAGTGTATTTATTCCGCTGGGCTTGTCCGCTTTCGGCAACAAGAATCTATTTGCGTGTCGGCTCGTACGGCAATCTCGCCCGCATGGCCTGTTTCTCCACATTTGTGGCACTGTATTGTCGCGTTTTACGAATATCGCGCTTGTTCCGTATTAAATTTATTTCTGTTTGTCGGCTGTCCGTTCCGCGGAGAGGGGCCTTTTACCTCTTCCTCCGCACTGGCGCCGGTTATTGCTTTCTGCAAAGTTTGGTATCGCTGCGCTCGGACTAACATTTTAATGTCCTCATGCAGCCCTATTTGATAATTATGGAGGGTTTGCACCTTTATACTGTCGAGGATCGCTTTTTGCTGTTTTTGCGAGTGCCTTTGACCTTCTTCCATGGCCTCGTATAATTCTCTAGCTAGCTTTTCTACGCGTCGCCCGAATTCCTGCGCGCTTTCTCCCGATTTTTGCTTCAGGGAGTTAAATTCTAGTTGCAGATGGGTCATGCTGCGCTTTCCTAGATATTCTGTTTCTAGTTCGCGTTTTAATTGTTCAAAATCATAAATGTCGCGCGTGTCAAAATCTATCATGGCCTTTCCTTTAAATTCCGTGCATAAAATGGCCTCTAAAAGCATCGATTCGTTCGCGGGCTGAATGTTTTTCATCGCGTAATTACTTGCGTTTAAAAATTTGCGAACACGCTCACGGGAATCTCCGTTTATCTCGGGTATCATGTTTCGAGCTTCCTTCAAGCTGAGGAACCCGTTGTGTTGTCCCGCTTGATTTCGGACGTCGCCAAGCGTTCGCCCGTATGTAATGTCTAATGGACCATTACTACGTACGCGTCGGACTCTGTCGTCTAGCGTTCAAAAGTTGCGGCCTCTAGTCGGCTCGTACGATCCTGCACATCGCGTATCGCGTGTAGAGTTCATCGGAGCGTTCGAAACTTGCGGCCTCTATTCGATTTACGCGATCCTGTACGTCACGTAACGCATGGAATCTCGCGCTCCTGGACATGCTCTAGCCGGCTCTGGGGCTCGGCTTTGGTTAGTTGCGGGCGGTCGTCTGTTTACAGTGGACCTAAGTCGCACTATTTCTGCATCGACTTACTCGGGTGTCACTGGCATATCCTGAATCTCGTCGCGGGGTACATTAACCTGAGCCGCTCTTCCTTGCTGGCTCATTTTTCCGGTTTTGGGAATAAAATCCTCTTCTTCCGGATCAAACACGCTACTGTCGTAGGACGTTAACGAGAGTTCTCCTCTCCCGGAGTTATTACTCTGCGTATCGGCCGATATATCCGAACGATCGTCTGCGTCTGTCGGGTGCGTCTTTCTATGTCGTTATCGCGATCGTTATTCTCGCCCGCTAAACTTGCGTCTATGTCTTCGAAAGAAAATTCGCGTTCTATCACGACGTTCGGGTGCAGTTCTAGCACCGGCGTGTTTTCGTCCGAATATCGCGATTCTAGATTCCGGCGCACGAAGTAGTTATACTAGGGGGATTCTAACTCGGAGCTCCGAGGGGGGTGATGGAGAGGGGTATCGGATTGCGCGGGGGGTAAGCGGGGCAAGGGGAGGGGGTATCGGATAACGCCGGAGGTGAGCGGGGGGAAAGGGGTATCGGATTACAAGGGTATCAGATTACAAGGGCATCGGATTACGGGGGTATCGGATTACGGGGGTATCGGATTACGGGGGTATCGAATTACGGGGGTATCGGATTACAGGGGGTATCGGATTACGCGGGGGAAGGGGGCGGGGTGACCTTGACATACCACATGTATGACTCACATGTATGACTCACCGGGATAACTCACGTGTATGACTCACGTGCACAAGTAGGGCCGCGTGGGGGGTCCGCGTTCGCGTTCGCGTTTGCGCCGCGGGGTCCGCGTGGGGGGTCCGCGGGAGAGGGAGTCCGCGGTCGCGCCGCGGGGTCCGCGTGGGGGTGCGCGTTCGCGCCGCGGGCGCGTGGGAAATCCTACCTTAGTTTCGACGAGGGGGGGGCATGGCCGCGGGGCATGGCCGCTTTGTCTTAACGCAGCCAGCAATAACTCTTGCGGATCTTGGGGACCAGGGCGGCGCACAGGAACTGTCTGAGCCCTCGCTACGCGGTTTGCGTAGGCAACCAGCGCCTCGTCAGCGATACGACGAAATCCCCGGTCTTCCGCCAGGCGGAACAGCTGCTCCCGCGCGCGTCCGATGCCGGGTAGCGTGCCCACCTGAGTTGTCTGGAGCGGGGGCGCGTGAACATCGAGCTCCAGCTCTTGAATTTCGCTCTCTCCTTTATGTTCTGAGCGTCTTGCAGGGGAAGGCGCGGAGACATCACAAAAAAAACGTCTACCACTTTGCGCGGACTCGATGAGACTGAATTCAATGACGGCTACAGAACGGAGAAGTCGCCAGAGAACAATATAATGACGGTGTATAAAAATATAATGATAGTCGCAATACGTCTCGCACTACAAAGGCGAGCGCCGACGTCCGCCAGAACATTGGCGCCTCGCTTCTATGTTACGGTATGCGATATTTGTTTGTGAATTCAAGCAGCCGGAGTTCTGGCGGACGTCGCATATACGGCTCGAATGGAAATGCGCGCAAAGAAATTATAGCATGATTTATACTTAAAAATTACTTTTTTATCTTTCTTCTTCTTCTTTTACATATTTTTTTGACGCATCGAACCTGTCGGGACATGTTTCGCGGGCGCCGTAAACAAATTTTTTCTAGAAAAAGAGGGTAGTTATCGCGTAGACTAAACAATCTATTTACGCAGTGCGCTCAACAAAGAAAGAAATGACGTCATCGACGATGATCGACCCGATGACGCATCGAACCTGTCGGGACATGTTTCGCGGACGCCGTAAACAAATTTTTTCTAGAAAAAGGGAATGTTATCGCGTAGACGTATCTATTTCACACTATTTTTTACAACGCAGTACGTAAAACAAAGGAAGAAATGATCTTTCAAGATTCAGTTGGAGCGAGAGAGAGAGCAAAGGGTATATAACGAGGGATGAAGCGCGTCAAGACACAGTAGTATGATTTGAGAGCATATGTGCAGCGATACATCGGTCGAAAAGTATTGCGGTTTCTTCATTATTTTATGATTGAACATTATCACGTGCAAGTGCTCTGTAAAAGAGACTCTGTGAAGCGATTTAATAAAAAAATAGTGCGAAATAGATAAAACATGGAACAATCCGAGCAAACCGAACGCGATCTATTGGAGCTGTCCCACCAAGTCGCTACCTTAGGTGAATTTTTCACATGGGCGCTAAAATGCGCGGAATTCGTCGAGCAGCTCGAGACACGCAGTAGTGCCAAACGTTTGCGGCTCTCGATCGGACATAGGCAATCGTTGGTTGCCAGAATCGCGCGACTCGAGGGTGCGAAGACACGATTGGAAAGACATTTTATCCATAGCGGTGGTGATTATGCGGACACCGGTAGCAGTGGCGACACGCGCGCGACAAAACTCGTTTGGCGAGAGATCGATGCCGCGTTCGAAACGCGTATAATGACCGTCGCGGTAATTAATGCAGACTACATAGAACCGCGACAGTTTTTGGATGACGCCGGCAGCGTAGTGCTCGAGCGAGTGCAAGACATTATAAAAACACATAACTGTGTCAAAGTGAACACCGCGTTCAACGGGGAGTTTGTGGCGGGCGATAAACGTGCCAATAAGAGTCTGAACACAAAAAACAAAGAACTCTGTTGTATATCGAACTTGCGCGAGTGGTACGAGCGGCACGTTATCGAACCCACATTAGCGTCCCTCGAGGAGTTCCAGGAACGTGATAGCGGATGGGCGTTGCCGCGAATCCTCAATTTGACGGTGAACGTCAACAGGTACAATCCGTTACGCGCGGGATGTTACTTGAAATTACCTGAAAAAATTAAAACGAAGAAAGCGGTGATCAACGTGCAATCTATGGACAATGCATGTTTTGCGTGATCAGTGGTAGCCGCCTTACATCCAGCCGAAAGAAATTCAGAACGGGAATCCTTACACCCTCATTATACAACAGTACTGAATTTACAAGACATTGAATTTCTAATGACGTTGAGTCAAATTAAAAAGTTCAAACGACTCAACGATATATCCATCAATGTTTATACCATCGAGGGACAGAAGACGTCAAACGTTCTTCCAATACGGCTTACCTACCGGAAGAGTGATAAACACGTGAATCTGCTGTACGTGCAGGACCCACGAGACGACAATGTAGGACATTTTGCGTGGATCAAGCATCTATCGCGTCTCGTTAGCTCACAATTAAGCATGCACCAAGGTCGGAAATACATTTGCGATCAATGAGTACCTATACTTCTTTTAATAATATATATATATATATCATTTTATATTTATTGTATACAATATTTGTAGCAGGGTATATACGGGCGTTCTAACCATGGAGCTCCGAAGGGGGGTGAGGGGCGGGGGGGTACCGCAGGGGGGCGCGTGGAGGGGGGTACCGCGTTTTCGGGCGCCGCGGGGGACGGGGTTCGGGCGCCGCGGGGGAGGGAAAGGGGGTACCGCGTTTCGGGCGCCGCGGGGGAGGGGGAGAGGGTACCGCGTTTTCGGGCGTCGCGGGGGGGAGGGGATACGCGTTTTCGGGCGCCGCGGGGGAGGGGAAGGGGTACCGCGTTTTCGGGCGCCGCGAGGTGAGGGGGAGGGAAGGTACCGCGTTTTCGGGCGCCGCGAGGTGAGGGGGAGGGGGGTACCGCGTTCGCGTTTTTGCTGCACCGCGGGGTGAGGGGAACCGCGTTCGCGTTTTCGCCGCGCCGCGGGGTGAGGGGAACCGCGTTTGCGTTTTCGGCGCGCCGCGGGGGAGGGGGGGGGGTTCGCGTACAACGGTCGAGTCGGTCCGCGTGACGTCACACGGCGCGCTCCCGCTCGCGTTATCTCCCCCTCGTAGATCTCTCGCGCTCCCGTCCCCCGTTCGCATTCTCTCTCCCCCGTTCGCGCGGTCTATCTCGCTCCTGGCCCCCGTTCGCGTTATCTCTCTCCCTCGCGCGCGGTCTCTTGCGCTCCCGTCACCCGTTATTTCTCCCCCGTTCGCGCGCGTCTTCTTGCTCCAACTCGGGTGATCTCGTTCGTTTATTCTCCATTATATTTAAACTTATTTAATGTATAAATAATATTATATGTTAAGCTTTTTTTAAACTTATTTAAATTATAATGTTTTATATGAATCATATATAATCTTTTTTTTACTATTTTTATAAAATTATTTGCCATATTTAAGCATCACTATTACTAGCTTATCTAAAGGGAATAGAATCGGTGAAATAACGGAAAACAGATACAGATTTTAAAAATTGTTTTATATTTTATATTTTAAATTTTGAAGTTATACATTTCTTCAAATAATGTATTCGAAGTAATTTTTAAAATAATTTTACCAAATTTCCGGCTCGTAGATACGCATTCCAAACGAAATTTGTAAGTCGAATATGTCTTCCTTGCCGCTCTGCTCCCATATTAGATCGTTGGCTTCACGATCAATCGATCTGAAATAGCGAGTCCACCTTTGATGCTCCAAATTCAAGAAGTCATCGATTCTCACCTCATCACGATATATCTGTCACTGAAATCAGATTACATAAAATTAAAAAATGTTAAAAATATAAAGATATGAAATATACATACCTGGCCGCGAGGAATTCGAATTCTCACCATGTCTGTAACGCGCACCTCAACGATGGGTATGTTATTAACCCATACTATCTGTAAAAGTTATATACCAGTTAATATTTACAAATTTACACTTTAATCGCGAATTGTTATACACACCCCAGTTGCCGGATAAGATATTTGAATCACATCTTCAATATAAGCTATTATATAGCAGTTATGTAACAAAATGTATGTAATAAGCCGTATGTTTGCAAAGAGAGACTGTGCTCTGACCCGAGGCAGAGCTCAATTTATAGGGAACGAAAAAATGTAGAGAGAGGGTTGTACGTAATTTATATGCGGCATTGTAAAAAACTAGCTGTCATGAAAAATAATCCTCTACTTACCGTTGCATCTTGCAATCGCGGGTGGATACTGTGAACCGCTATCGAATAAAATGAGAAGCGAGGATGCGCGTGATTTATCTGTGGCATATTATGTTATGCAAAAATAATTCTCGCGAGAAAAAAGACAGCTATTGAACAACTATCAAACAACTAAAACATCTTTAAAACAGCTATTAAACAACTAAAACATCGTTAAAACATCTTTAAAAACAACTATCAAACAACTAAAACATCTATAAAACATCTTTAAAAACAACTAAAACATCTTTAAAACATCTTTAAAAACAACTAAAACATCTTTAAAACAACTATCAAACATCTTTAAAACATCTTTTAAACAACTAAAACATCTTTAAAACAACTATTAAACAACTAAAACATTTATAAAACATCTTTAAAAACAGCTAAAACATCTATAAAACATCTTTAAAAACAACTAAAACATTTTTAAAACAACTATCAAACATCTTTAAGGACGTTCTCCGGTCCTTATACTAGAGAAAATCGATTTTCTTAGGATTTTCTTGAAACTGTGAATATACGTTAATTTAGGTGTGCTTTATGCGTGGTATAAATTTCAGTACCTCTTCCGGTATAAAAAATAAAGATACTGAGCCTCAAAGTTTCAACTTTTACTAATGAAAAGGTTTTCCAGGCCAAACGGTAAGAGATACGAGGTTGGCCAAGAGGACCAAAGTTGCTCCTCTCGTCGAGTTCTATAAGGAAAAAATGCCAAAACTAAAAAAAATTAAATTTAAATTTTTTTTTTGAAACTTTGAGGCTCAGTATCTTTATTTTTTATACCGGAAGAGGTACTGAAATTTATACCACGCATAAAGCACACCTAAATTAACGTATATTTACAGTTTCAAGAAAATCCTAAGAAAATCGATTTTCTCTAGTATAAGGACCGGAGAACGTCCTTAAAACATCTTTTAAACAACTAAAACATTTTAAAACAGCTAAAACATCTTCAAAACAGCTTTTGAACAATTATCAAACAACTAAAACATCTACATTATACTACAAACTATGTGGGAAAAGGAAATAAAACATTGTAACATTTATATATACATATATAGTTTATTTAAAAAAAAATCATAATTATTTCTAGTGTTGCGACCACCAGTTAAATATTTTTAATACATTTTGTAATGCGCAATTCTTAATATGTTTTTCACATCGTATAGTATTAGTAGCATCTAGATTATTTAAAGATTCGATATCTTCGTAATCTGCATCCAAAGTCTCAATGTTTAGATTTTTTCTCGCTTTATTCTCAAGCAGATCCACCAGCCATTCTCGTTTCTGGCATCCCTTGACGTATACAAGAGTCGACGTCTCGTCGCCCTCTCCAAGCACGGCCGAAGTAATTAGATGTTTCGCCATGCTGTACGGCACGTTTCCATCCTCCCATCGTAGTCCATGATGATTTGCAATCAACCAAGAAGCGCATGACTTGTCGGATTTCATGAGGAGACTCCATGGCATGGGACATGTAAAAATGTAATGCGCCAAAACGGTCCCGTTTCTCAGAACCGCCACCTCCTTTACGACAAATTTCATCCCGACGACGAATCCTTGTAGATCGACAAACGTTGGTACGATCATGACGAAACGACGGAGCAATCTGTATCTTATCGCGGTACATCATTGCCTCTTATATCGCAATATCTGCTGATATTGTAATTTACATGATTTTGCGCACTACGTTCGACAACGGACAGTATTCGATTACGCAATCATGCAAGATGAGACAATAGGCGGTAGTATTTACCGGTACATTCTCTTTGCAGTCAAATTCTATTCGCACATCCACGATGGCGCTCTTGACAGATTTGTTTTGTCGCGAGCAATCAATGACAACAAAAGGTCCTTTTGTCAGGAATGTAACCACGGTGCAAAGCGTATCGAAGCAGTCGTATCCGTAATAAGCTTTACGAAAACGCGCATACATATCGAAAAGGACGGCGTATCGATTTTTGCTAAAATCCAGATTCAAGTCATCGTACGGATAAAATTCAGAGTTTAAATAAAGTTTCACGTTGGTCAAGTTACAGTCATCAAATACGCTAATATCTTGCGACATGATATTCTAGCGCCCGGTCTGCAGCGCAAAGATAACGTACCGCGGCTTCTCTAGCTGAGTCGCCGTTTTGACGGCCCACGAATGCTTGGTCGTGCTCTGCAACATGGGGTACTCGTACAGATCGCACGAACGGAAACTGACACTAAGATATCGCCCGCTTTCTAAGGCCCGTAGCATGGATAGCTTATTGACCTCGTTTAATGTGACGTGAGGCATTCGCCACTGTACTTTAAACAATTTAATTTCCGGCTCCGTCGCCGGATTTCCTACAATGCAATTGTTATCGCTGCGCGCTCGTATCAGAATTAATTCGTGACGAGCGTTAACAACCACGCGTTTGTAATCCTCGCAAAAGCCCAACAATGTGTTGAGCGGTACGCAAAAGTTGAAATATCCCTCCGGGTGAGAAGATGAAATGTCCCATCCAGCATTTTGCATAATTTTTGCTTTGTCATTTGTAAACGATACATAGTTCTTGATGGTACTGGTTATTCCAACGTTTCTGTTGCGATCAATCTCCACGCCATTGAGCTCGTATCGAATTTCATCAAACATGAACGCCACGCAATTATTCGCAAGCGTTGTCTCAGACTCGTCATTTTTTCTCTTTATCGTCAATCTTCTTTTAACGTAGAGAAAGCTATCGCACGGCAACATGTATAAATCCTGCTGTTGGATGGGTATTCTTATCTCATTGTTATGTCCAAACGTTGTGTTGGCGTACGGATTGTACGTGTGTGTCTCAATCTTGACGACGCTGTTGTCAAAGATCGGTTCACCTCCAATGTTTAAGATATTAGCCATTTTGTACGATGAAACCCAATGATTTCAAAAATTCAACGTTCGACGCAGTGAGTTTTTTCTTTGGCAATCGGATTGTCTCTCTAATTTTGTTTCTCGTCTGTTGCACCTGCTCAGCTTCGTTCAGTACGAGCATCTCACGTTATTGCTGTCATCTTCGTACATGCAGTCTAACGGTGATTTCCTGTCCACGAAAATCAATCAATCGACCGTCCTGATTCACGACGCGAAGCGTCAAGTCCGAAATGCTCCGTACGATGATCGGAAGGTAAATCATCATCGATCTGTGCCGGCGTTTCCGATATCTTATATCCTGGAGGCACACTCGGTGAAAACTCGTGTATCGTGTGCACGTACTTGTCGTTGCTGTACGCACCTGCGGTCACGTTACACTCTATGCGAATGATGTTTGCATTGATGATATTTATTGAAACATCCAATTCGTGCCATTGTCGCGACTCCAGCACGCGATTCGCTGAAAATCCCAGCAGCGATCCAATGTTGTTCGGTTTTGTGAAATTTATCCGATAAGCACACTTGATCTCGCTCTTCATCGTATTGTTATTAGCCCGAATAATAATCAATGGGTGCTGTTCATCTTCGTTTCTCGAGACATTATTGGATTGGTCCCATAAAAGAGTGCGTTTCAGATACATGTCTATATCACGCAGTTCGTACGATCCTTCGGGAATGGTAATCTCCTTGTCGTCGTCATAGTAGAATTTATTGTTCGACGAATTTACATTCAGTATCGTGTGATAGGTTTCAAAATCTGTCAAACCGAGCTCGTAATCGCCATCGCTCAAATTCACGGCGGGAAAGTAGCTTACCGCGAGGATGCTGCTCTTGCCGGTGAGCGTAAATGTCAGTGACATGTTTGAATGAATACTGAGATTAAACAGCGTAACGCCGGTCTTTAAATTGATTGTCAACCGACTGTAGAAAACGCAGACACAGTTGTCCGCAATTGCTCTGATCGTATCGCTGATAATTAAGGCGTGCGATTGTACTCTATCTTTGTCACATTGTTCTTTAGATACTGCGCCAATTCTCTCGGTGGTCGAAGATTGCCAAAACTGTCGAAATATATGGCACGATCTCCCCTCTACGCGTACGCCACCCAGTGAGTACCCGGTCCCTCAGTATTATCCAAATTCACGATGCCACTCTCGTTTCGACGTATACCGCCGATCGGTAACGAGTCGCGCATGAAAATACCTCTAAAATATGGAATGCGCATACGTTTTGCCAGTTGTTGCAGTTGCACGTTGGTAGTTACACCCTTGGGGATTTTTAGCGCCTCTTCGACGTTTTTTTTTCTCGAGACTCCCCGTCCGCGTTTGTACGGAGCGAGATAAAGTCCGTGACCTTCCATGGCGCGATTGTGACGTTGCATCTCTTCCAGCTGACGTCGCGCGGCTTTGTTATCGTTCACGGTTTTTGCGACTCCCGCCGCTCAGCCGGCCAACGAACCGAGAACCCCTAATAACGGTAGGATCGGCAGGATACCGCCGCGTTTCGCTACCGGAAGTATTCGCTTGTTCTTCTTCTTTTTCTTCGTTTTCAAACTCATACCGAGTTTCGTTTTAGCCTTCATGGCCGCCCAGACGGCTGTAGCTGCAGCTCTCTCTCCGAGAGTCGAATTGTTCGCGGTGACACGTTTTCGCGCTTTCGCGGCGAGTATATTGTCTGCCACGTGTCGTTCTGCGAGATCTGCTACGCGAGTAGGCGAGATCTGCTACGCGAGTAGGCTATGTCGTGCTCGCGACACGCTGCGTCCAATGGATTAATACCCCGATCACCTCTTGCCAATCGTGTTTCTAAATGAGTTCCCGGACCGCAAAATTGATAGCCGGGGATATGTAATTCGATCGGAAGCGCGTTTATCGCGCGATTCAACAGACCTCGACCTATCTTCGGTGACATTCGCCGCAGTTCTTTATCAACGGCGGCGGACAGTCGATGTGCGTTTGCTGACACAGCAAATTATAATGTATTAAACAGCGTCGATATTGCTGAACCTCCAAATCTGCCTTGATATGTTCGGGAAGCTTATCCCACAAATAATCTATGTAATTATAAAACTGTCGTAGTAGAATGACCTTTGGTATATACTTTAACTGCTCGGCGGTTAAATCGTAAATATCGCTGTTATCCGACATGAGCAAAAACATTTTAAAGACTGAGCATCTCAGCTCTACGCGCCTCTATAAATAGGCCAGCTTTCTCGATACGGTTTTTCATTCGTTGTGGAGGGAAGGTAAAATGCGGTTCGTACGACAATCGCGGACGATCAAAGTGACAAACTTTGACGATAGGATACAGTTAACGAAAGAGGTACGCAAACATGGAGACATGCTACCGATTTCTATACGCGGTATCATCTGCGGTCCGTCGAATTGCGGCAAGACAAACGTCTTGATAAGCTTGCTGGAAAGTCCGCACGGTGTACGTTTCGAGAACGTGTATGTGTACTCGAAATCGTTGCAACAACCGAAATATCGATATTTGGAGAATATACTAACACCGATAGAAGAGATTGGCTACTTTACGTTTTCGAATAACAATGACGTCATTCCACCGAGCGAGGCGCTCCCGAATTCTATTTTTATCTTTGATGATGTGGCGTGCGACAAGCAGGATACGATAAGAGAATACTTTGCAATGGGCCGGCACGCGGACGTTGACTCCTTCTATCTTTGTCAGACGTATGCAAAGATACCGAAGCATCTTATACGCGACAACGCGAATTTATTGATTCTGTTTAAACAGGATGGTACCAATCTGAAACATGTATACAACGATCACGTAAACACAGATATGTCTTACGATGATTTCAGTAAATTGTGTTATACATGTTGGCAACAAAAGTATGGATTCATGGTGATAGACAAGGACAGCGCGATTTCGAATGGTCGATACAGAAATGGATTTAACGACTTTGCGATACCGAAACGTGGTTAGTTGTTGTCGACGCGTCGATTGAACAATGTTATCGCAACATGGACAGCGGCGAGAAGATTAGAGAGCGCGAGAGAATAGCAAATCAAATTGCGAAAACGAGCGATTCGATTCGCAAAAAGTATCACGCCTTGAAAACTAATAAAATGGAGAAAGATATCGCGTTGGAGAGACACTTTAAGCCCATCATCGAGCCTCTAAGGCAGATTGCCGAAAACACCGTTGGCAAAGAATCTGATGTGTCAAAGATTGAGAATGAAATGGCGTGGGAAGACGAAGAGCCAAAGCTCAAACGAAAACGACCAAACGTCTCGTTTAACGACTCTGTAATGGCTTCAACTCCGGTTACGTTGAAACGATCGATAAATGTGCCATCTAATTTGAGCGAAATAACCAAAATTTTACAACCGCATAAATCGAAACGATCAAAAGATCCATTGAATGAACCACCGATAACCTCTGCGCCTTCCGTACAACCCACAATGCTCGAATCACTCGCAAACGACGATGTTTTCGAAACCACGGATGACTCACTCGTGACGTCCGTTCGACAGCAGTTGCAAACATCTGAGGGTCGAGAAACGTTGCAAGATCACTTGGGTCCATTGAGCCAAAAGTACGTCGGGGCAGTTCTGAGCGGTGATCAAGAAAGCGGTATAGACACCGTGTACGGTGTTTATTTCAGCAACGATGGAATGATGCTCGGTAATAAACGTTTTAACGTGAACAACGCAGACAACATAATTATCGACGGCATACGATACGCAGGCACACGCGGTCTTTACGAGTTGATTTTTTAGAAAATTCCCAATGACGAGATCTACACGGAGGACGACATGCAAAAATACAAGAGCATTCTGTTGATGACGAATGCTCATAAACGCAATCATGATGCTCAGGCTCGATTAAATGGCAATAGGGGATACAAGTACAAACAAATAATCGCACCGTTGATTTTGGGTAAAAAAGCTGGAAAAGGTATACCGCGTGCCATGACATTAAACGGCAACAAGATCGACCATATAATTGCATCGTCGATTTCGGGTAAAAAAGCTGGAAAAGGTATACCGCGTGCCATGACATTAAACGACAACAAGATCGACTATGTTCATTGGGACGATCCCAACGAGCTTGTAGATCGTCTCCGATTGCTCGAAGCTTCGCGGCTAGCGGGTCACACCGGTCACGATAACGAGATCCTGTCGATTATCGAGGAACTTCGCGAGGCTGGACTTATTATAAATTAAACCGCGCGTCGGCGAGTCATTCAATCAACATCAAAATGTCGATCAACAAGTTTGGTATATCGCTCGGAAGAGGCGGTGCAGAACCGTACTATCAATGGAGCGGATTAATCAGAAATTACGTACGCGATAACGCTCTTTGCGTGGTCGCCACCGACTTTGACGCGAAATCGCGCAAGATTCGACGGATAGCGCCGCCTGTAGATGATGGCAATGCCGCCAATAAACGTTACGTGCAGCAGAGCGTGCAAATTTTGAAAGATCGACAGGATGAAATCGAGAGAAAGATGGTCGCATTCCAGAATAACGTGCAAATTACCCTAAACGAACTTCAAAAGATGATTCAAGATGTAATTGCGAATCATTGCGAATAGATAAGAACGTACATCTGATCTCTGCGTCAGTTGCGCGTCATCGTCATGGCTAGTAAGAAGCAATCAACTGAGAAACGGAGGCTGGTGGAAGAATTACACGCTCCTGCGAGAAGAAATTTTTCGCAAAGACGCGTCATAGTGCGCAAATACGATGACCTGTGGCAGGCGGATGTGGTCGAGATGCGTCCATACACGCGATTCAACAGAGGCTACCACTACATACTCACCGTTATCGACGTGCTGAGCAAGCACGCATGGGCCGTACTGCTCAAGGCCAAGAGCGGAACCGAGGTTACTACGGCGATTACAAAAATAATTCGAGACGGCGGAAGATGTCCGAAAAATCTGCAGACTGACAAGGGGAAAGAATTTTACAACGCAAACGTGCAGAAACTCTTGAAGAAACATAATATCAATCACTATTCGACCTATTCCGTAATGAAGGCATCGGTCGTCGAACGATTCAATCGCACGCTCAAGAACGGCATGTGGAAAATGTTTACGCGCAATGGAAATTACAAATGGATCGACTCGCTGCCGGGTCTTGTATCGGGTTACAACGCGCGAAAGCATCGAACTACCGGCATGCGACCCATCGATGTTACCCCCGCGATCGCCGACAAGCTCTTAACAACGGTGTACAGTCACGTAAAGATTGCTGCTCCCGCGCGATTCAAAGTGGGCGACTCGGTACGCGTGAGTAAATTCAAGACAATCTTCGAGAAAAGATACACGCCAAATTGTACCACGGAGGTGTTTATGTTGGATAAAAACCGCATAATAACTTTTAAGCTTGGCGCGCTTCACGGCGTCATTATTATAGAGGGAACAGCGACGGCGCATGCATGCGGTAGCGCGGTAGCGTGCTCTCTCTCTGTCCGTTCCCGCCCTTACAGTCGGTCGTACTCGCTGCAGCAAGCAGCACGTCGTTATTTGTACAAGCATTTTTAGTTTACGTTTTGTACGGTCCGAAATATATCTCAATTATATCATCTACTTGCTCAGTTTTTACTCGCGAGGTTCCCAAAACCACACGATCCGGCTAAACATTCAACAGGTTATGGGCCCAGTGTCGTAGGTCGGTTCTCGGAAGAAGTGTCGTGTTCGTAAAGTGACTCGGGTCAATACGCAACGGTAGAAAGACACACGGTTAAAGTCGGTTGAGAAACGCGAGTGAGCAAAGATGTCGGACGAAATAACGACGCGGCATATGCCGAAATTCGATGGTAGCGATTTCACCACGTGGAAATTCCAAATCACGAGGCTATTTATAGCAAATGGCTTGTTGGAAATTGTCGACGGTACGCGGAAGAAATCCGCGGCTGGAGCAGAGATAAAAGTTTGGGAACGTGACAACGCAAAAGCCATGTTTGTGATCTCTTCGACAATGGAAGCAAAGCAACTCAGATCGCTTATATCTTGCGAAACAGCTAATGAGATGTGGGTGAAACTTGCAAAAATTCACGAACAAAGATCGGCACCGAATAAGCTCGTGCTGAATCAAAGATACCATGAGTATCGCATGACTTCCGGGGACTCTGTCGTCGAACACTTTACAAAAGTGCAAAATCTCGCGCAACAATTACGGGACATCGGCCAAAATATCGACGACGTGTCGATAATGGCGAAAATTTTGGGCAGCCTCCCGCCGAAATATAATGCGTTAAGGACTGTGTGGGACAGCATGGATGAAGAAAGACAAACGCTCGACAATTTGATGGAGAGACTCATCAAGGAAGAAAGTCAATATTCAGCGGACGACGATACTGCGAGTGCCCTCGCCGCAATGACGATAGGCAAGAAGAAAAATAGCTCGAAATCGCAAAATTAAAGCAAGAAGAAAGATGACGATCAAAGCAAGAAGAAAGATGGCGATCAAAGTAGGAGAAATGATGGCGATTGTTTCTACTGTGGTAAGAAGGGACACTACGCTCGAGACTGCAGAAAGAAAAAACGCGACAATGAAGAGAAAAAATCGCGAACATCTCCACATGGATCTTCGGAAAATTGTGCCTTCTTGTTAACAAGCAAATCGAGTTCAATGTCTTCTACAGAAGATGTACAGTCAATGCCTTCTATGGAAGATGTACAGCAGCTATTACGAGTCGATACGGAGGATGTCTGGTTGACCGACAGCGGAGCGTCCTGTCATGTTACTTTTCACAGAGAATGGCTGTCTGATTACCGATCGGTAAGTGGAGAAAAAGTGAAGCTCGGCAATGATGCCGAATGTGAAGTGCGCGGAATCGGAAACGTGCATATCGAAAAACTCGTACGAGGAACATGGGAAAATGCGACGATTCGTAACGTATTTTTCGTGCCTAAGTTAAAGAAAAATCTGCTCTCGGTCGGAGTTCTCACATCCGGGGGATACGAGGTGTCGTTTAAGGACAATCGCGTCGCGTTGATGAAAAACGATCTTGTGTACGCGAACGGCGTAAAACAGAACAATGACGTTTACCGAATGTTTTTTCGTGTGAGCAACTCGCGCGCGATTCCGGAAGCAAACATTTCAATAAGTCTCAAGCGTTGGCACGAGCGTCTCGGCCACGTAAACCAGAAGACACTTCGCGAGATGGTAAACTACGGCGCAGTAAACGGAGTAAAACTCGGAGACGTGAAAGATTTCTCTTGCGACGCCTGTCAGCTCGGAAAATCACACAAGTTACCTTTCAAGAATACAAGCGACAGATCAAGATACCGTCCAGGTGAATTTATACACTCAGATGTATGCGGACCGCTATCTGAACCTTCGATTGGAGGAGCAAGATTCTTTTTGACCTTCGTGGATGAAGCATCGGGATACAGGCACGTATTCTTTCTGCGACACAAAAGCGATGTCTACGAAAAATTCAAGGAATTTGATCGGATGGTGGAGAACAAGTTCGGACGCAAGATACAAGTGGTACACGCCGACAACGGTCGCGAATATTGTAACGAGGATATGTATCGGTACTTCAAATCGCGTAGAATTCGTATGGAAAATACCGCCCCTTATACCCCCGAACAGAATGGAAAGGCGGAGCGAGAGAATCGCACAATCGTGGAGAGTGCGAGAACAATGATCGGACACAAGAATCTACCAAAGGCACTTTGGGCGGAGGCTGTAAATACAGCGGTCTATGTTCTCAATCGCACCCCTCAAAGCAAGAATCCAAAGCAGACACCATTCGAAATCTGGCATGGGAAGAAGCCGGATTTATCACATGTTAGAGTATTCGGGTCAATCGCATACATGCATATTCCACACCAGATGCGGAGAAAACTTGATACAAAGGCGAAACAGACCCAGGTAGCAAGGTGACGTTAATATGACGTCAATAATTCGTCATTTTTTGGGTACGACGTCATTTTACCAACTTAAGACGTATAAATGTCGTGACTTTTTTGACGAAATAATAACTAATCGTAGAATGACCTCATTATAACGTACCATTGACGTCATTTGTATAACCATAAAAACACTTCGACAATTTAACCAAACTATAACGTCCAAGTAACGTTAGATTAGTGCCCATTTAATGACGTTAGTTATTTATCCATTGTACGACGTACCTGAGACGTCAGAATTTCGACCAATAAAAGACGTTAGTTAAATCGCTTTAATACGACGTTCCTGGTTCGTCATATTATAGACCAATAAATGATGTTAGTTAACTGACGTTAATACGACGTACCTGAGACGTCAGACTTTAGACTAATAAAAGATGTTAATTAACTGACGTTAACACGACGTACCTGAGACGTCAGACTTTAGACTAATAAAAAATGTTAGTTAACTGACTTTAACACGACATACCTGAGACGTCAGACTTTAGACTAATAAAAGACGTTAGTTGACTGACTTTAACACGACGTATCTGGTTCGTCAGTTTGTAGACCAGTACCCAACCCAAGGAGCAAAGTGACGTCAGAAGACGACATCGACATAATGACGTCTATTTTTAGTCATTTTTGGTCTATGACGTCGGCGACTAATAATGGACGTTTATAAGACAATGATAACTATTTCATGCAGTGTTATAGCTATCAAGAAGATATCATTACAAGATTTTTGAACACTTTAAAGATGTACTTGTTATAGACAAGTACAGTTACTAAGGAAGCATCAGGGTCAGAAGATCGTCACTGTTCACTGGATCATCGAAGTCAAGCAACACGGGCGCGGTACTGTACTAGGATGGGTGACCGCCTTGAGAAAGCGGGGCTATATGCACATGATACGTAAAGAAACAATTAAAAAAGCGTTTTTTTTTTTCATAGATAAAGAAGAAAAACGTTTTTTTATAAACGTTTATCAAGTGGACATTTTAACATTTTAATTTCATAAAAAATAATGTAGATTAAAAAGTTGTCGTCTATTTGACGACATTTTATGGTCAGTCTTGTGACTGCCATTCCAAGATGACGTCCAAATGTTCAAAATCTGACGTACTTTTATTTCGTAACGGCGACGTCATTAATTACGTATTAGTGACGTCAATATATGACGTCACGGAGATGAGACAAAAGTACGTCATTTTTACGGCACTTTGACGTCATTTCATAACGTCGCAATCGTCAGAACATGACCAAAAAATGACGTTAAATAAACGTCACTTTGCTACCTGGGGATGTTGTTAGTTGGTTACGATAACGACTCTGTAAATTACAGACTATTTGATCCCGACAAACGATCGATAACAGTATCCAGGCATGTCACCTTCCACGAGCACACTGAGGAAAATCGGTCAATGAATCACAGCGACGACGAGCTGATTGGACTACCTAAAACTGAGAGGATGGATGACGGAAATCGCAACGATCCAAAACGAAAGGACGATGAGCCTGGAAATAACGAGGAAAGAGAACGAAGAGATGACGAACCCAGGAACAACGAAGAAGAAGTACTTGAAACAATTCCTGAACCAGCGGATAACAAAAAAAGCACATTAAGAGATCGGGCAAGTATCAAGCCACCAAAGAGATATGAAATAAATACAACCGAGTATACTCCATTAACTTTCAGACAAGCAATAAACGGGTCTGAGTCCGAACAATGGAGACGTGCAATAGATGAGGAGCTGGAGGCGCATGATCGAAACAATACATGGTCAATTGTGCCGATGGACCAAAGTAAAAAGCTCTTGGACACTAAGTGGGTGTTCAAAATTGTCAAGGACGAAAATGGACACATCAAGTGGTTCAAGGCGCGATTGGTTGCGCGCGGATTCCAGCAAAAGGAAGGGCTCGATTATACCGAGACTTTCGCTCCAGTGATGCGCTACGATTCCCTGCGAGTGTTCCTGGCGATGACAACACAATTCAATCTCGAACTGGTTCAATTCGACGTGAAGACGGCGTTCTTGCACGGAGAGGTGAAGGAAGAACTCTATTTAAAGATACCAGACGGACTAAAGGTCAACGGCGACCCAAGTGCTGTGATGTGTCGCTTGAATAAATCACTTTACGGTATCAAACAAGCCGCGCGATGTTGGAACGAGAAATTTGCAGACTTTTTGGAAAAATTTAATCTCGTGTCGTGCGATTCCAAAAAATGTATTTATGTCGGTGAAATTAATGGTGTACTTGCAATTCTAGCACTATTCGTGGACGATGGTTTGATTGCGTGCAAGTCTTATGTTGTTCTTGATTTAATTATTAACGAATTAAGCTGTAACGATGCGCCCCGAAACGCATCATTCCCGGCGAGCATCAGCCGGATGCCGCCCGGCCGAACACCCACCGGGCGAGACAAGGCACGGTGTGCCCTTTTTTAAATACATCATCTCGCGTATAAGTCCGCGAACGGACTTACCGCGGCAACTGACTCGGAGCGCCGAGTGGTGCCGAAAACGGCCGAAAGCCGCCGAACGCAATCGCGGCGTCGGGACGCCGTATCTTCCGAACGCTCCGCCGCTCCATCCCGGCGCTCGCGATTGCCGTCGCGTATACCCCCACCACACCGACACACCGGCGCGGGTATATAAACCGACGAATTGTTAGCAACAATTAGATTCCGCCGTGAGCCAGCAAACCGACCAGACCTGTTCTCCGCTGCTCACGGATCCCGCAATTCCAAATTCGAACAACCAGGAGTTAGAGAGGCATCTCTGGCTCTGCCAAGTGACGAATCTAGGCGGTTGACTCGATCTTCCTTCCGAGAACCTGTGCCACCGGAGTGAACCAGGGTAAGAGAGCTCTTCTCTTACTCGCCAAGGATCTTGGCCACCCGGTGCCGCCTCCCGCCCGCGTATTCCGAGACGCCAGGATATAGAGAGTCATCTCGATATCTGCTAAGGATCTTAGCCGCTCGATCCCGCTCGATCCCGCGCGTTCCGGCGCCGCGTGCGCTTACCGCCGCCGCTGGCCAAGCCTGCGCTTCCACCGTGATCACACCCTCGTGTGCCGCGAGCCCGCGCGCCCGCGATCTCTGTACACCGCTACCGTATCCGCATCCGCGACTTCCGCGATCTCTGTATATATCGTCGACTCCCGCGCTCTCTGTATATACCGTCGACTCCCGCGATCTCTGTACACCGCTCCGAACTCCGCGATCTCTGCGTATCGCCGTTACCGTATCCGCACCCGCGACTTCCGCGATCTCTGTACATATCATCGACTCCCGCGATCTCTGTATATACCGTCGACTCCCGCGATCGCTGTACGTGCCTCCGACGCACCCGCGCTCTTTACACATAGCTCCGATGCACCCGCGCTCTTACTGTACACCAATTCACGCTTTATAGAATAAACTTGTTATATTGTTCGTTTTAACCGAGTCTTGTGTCTTCCTCCGCGCCTACTCCGAACCCTGATTAGCCGCGAGCTAGATCCGCGCTTCGGAAGCTAGGTTGTTTTAAAGCAAATCGTTTGAAATAACTTTAGGAGATGCATCAATGTTCGTGGGTTTGCAAATAGAACGCGATCGGATTGAAAAATCGATGCGAATTCATCAGAGAGCGTATATCACGCAAATAATAGAGCGATTTGGCATGAACGACGCGAAACCGGTTTCCATATCTGCGGATCCACACGCGATACTTGGTCCGGTAGAAGAAAATGAATCAGAGATTACGAATGTTCCATACAGGGAAGCTGTTGGTTCGTTAATGTTCTTGGCCGTAATATCAATACCCGATATAGCGTTTGCGGTAAATGTACTTAACTTAGCCGATTTTTAAACAAACATAATCAAAATCATTGGAACGCAGTAAAACGCGTTTTTAAGTATTTGATAGGAACGGCGGAGCTCGGAATAATGTATAAAAGCGGTGGGAATGACTTCATATTGGAAGGTTATTCGGACGCGGATTTTGCAGGCGATATAGAGACGAGGCGCTCGACAACCGGTTATGTGTTTATGCTTGCGAACGGTCCGGTAACTTGGACATCCCAAAGACAAAAATCCGTAACTTTAAGTACGACCGAGGCTGAATACGTTGCGGCCGCAGCGGCGGCAAAGGAAGCTATATGGCTTAGGAAGCTTATGAACGATATCGGATGTCAATGTGAAAAAGCTACGATTATTCATATAGATAACCAATCTGCAATTCAATTGGTAAAGAATCCGGTCTACCACAAAAGAACAAAGCACATTGACATCCGCTATCATTTTTTACGCGAAAAAGTAGAGGAGAACGAGTTAAAAGTATGTTACATTCCTAGTAATCTGCAACGAGCAGATATTTATACAAAAGCCGTCCCGAGAGAGCGTTTTAAAGATTTGTGTGCAATGTTGAATCTAACAAGTAGATGCGTGAAGCACTTAAGCGGTGGGAATGTTGGATAAAAACCGCATAATGACTTTTAAGCTTGGCGCGCTTCACGGCGTCATTATTATAGAGGGAACAGCGACGGCGTATGCATGCGGTAGCGTGCTCTCTCTCTGTCCGTTCCCGCCCTTACAGTCGGTCGTACTCGCTGCAGCAAGCAGCACGTCGTTATTTGTACAAGCATTTTTAGTTTACGTTTTGTACGGTCCGAAATATATCTCAATTATATCATCTACTTGCTCAGTTTTTACTCGCGAGGTTCCCGAAACCACACGATCCTGCTAAACATTCAACAGTTTAGAATCGTCAAAGTTCAAAAAACTAATCCCGTGACGTATCTGTTGGAAGATTCCTGCGGAAAACCCGTCGCCGGCGGCTTCTACAAATACGAGTTACATCGCGTTGCTAATCCCGACGTGCATCTCGTTGAAAAAGTTTTGCGCAAAAGGGGGAATGAGGTTTATGTAAAGTGGTTAGGATTTGATAATTCACACAATTCATGGATATGTTGTGCCGTTCCTTGGATCGAGGGGTCGGCACAGAGTTTGTTTGGATCCGCCGGGAGGAAGGAGAATAACTGTGCCAGATTCTTGTTTGAACGGAGTTTTAATAAAGCCTTTAATTGAATGATACAAATATCCTCTTGATTCACTGCCCTGACTTGCGGGCGTTCACTATAGAATAATTGTTACGTTCGGTCGTGCGTGATTAGCCTCTCGTTCTAGACTGCCCGCCGTTCCTTGGAAGGGCGGGCTTTTTATCGCCTCGGCATTGCTGACTTAGCAGTCAGCGTTTTGACTTCGCGATCAACGTCCTAGCGGGCTGGTGATATCCCGAATGACCATATATGGTCATTACCGCGACGCGTGCTGGCTTTCGCGTCATCGGTCCTCGTCGCTAGGGTCGGATTACCAAGTAATCCGGCCCTCGGTGTTGCCAGGTGCCATACTTTATCGCGAATACGTTGTGCGCTCACAACAGATACACAAGAATAATGTATTGTAAAAATTCATTACAATATAAAAACATATTATACATGCAAATGAGTCATTTAGTTTCATAAATATCTAAATGTAATTACAATATATATTTACGATGGTATTTTATAATGCCCCCATGGCAGCGTCTCGGTAGAACCGGGTATAATGTATCGCTTATCATCGTACAGACTTAGAGCTATTTTTGTTTCAGACACGGTGTATACCTTGTGTTGTTTGGATCTTATCCAAGCTTGCTGTCGCGTCATTTCAGTTTCGTCGCGCAGACACCGCGTGTAATCGTCGAACGTTATCGACCTGGCTACGACGTTACTTTTAACACCTTTAGCCTTTGTCGTATCTTTCTTACCGTCCACTCGCAAGGCGTACATCTTTGCTCTAAGCCCGACGAATTCGGTCATTATCGCACCGTTGTTTTCGTCTTTCATCAAGCCCGGAACTTTTTTATTGGCGAGTGGGATACCGTACGCATTATCGATCGCGTAATCGCTAGTGTCAAATCTATTAATGTCGCGCTTGATGGTATCATACACATCGTCGCACTCGATGTGATAAATGAGACTGTCCGTATCGGTGTACGTGACTTTACACTTGTCGCAAAACAACGGTAACATGTACTCGTGATGAAATTCATACAAACATGTCTTGGATATTTCGAGAATGCACATACCCACGTAGATTGGTTTTTCGAACTTCACCTCGAGTTTTCGCATTTCTATTGCTACTAAATTCTCCGAAAAGACGCTTTGACTGTGAAAATTTGGTTTCGCGATCATTGCCTCCGCGCCGTATCTACCCTCCTAATGAGTCACGAGTCGCACGTCAACGTGATTGCGCACGTTCTCCATGGTTTTGCCAAACACAGCGTTGTTCAATGTATGACATAACGTTTCTTATCGTATAATGTTGCGAGGAGCTTGTCCTGCCGCTTACCGGGTGGTTTATCGCTCGTCGGACAGAACGGTAGGTCAGTGTGCGCGTCGTGAAGATGTTGCGGATACTCCAAGTCGACTTCGAAAATGTGGCTTATCGTGGAATCCAACGCGACATCCATAACATTAAAATCGGTTACGTTGTCGACCCATTGAAAATCTGCGAAAATTGATACGCGTATGCTTCAACATAGCGTCCCACGTAAAACCCGCTAGAGTGTAATAATACGCGGGATCGAGTCCATAACTCGCGACGCAACTATCGCGAAAATTTTCAAAGATATCGGCCAACAGCAAGACATCGGTTTTGAGATATAAATCGCTGTAGTCACCGAGCGTTCGAATGGAGAACCGCTGCCAGACGTTGACGGCGTGGGCGTAATCGCTCTCGGATACGGTGTCACCTGTCAATGAACTGTAAAACGAGTCGCGCGGTGGTAAACACGAGTCCTCCAACTTTTCGACGCAGTCAATGTACTCGTACGGAAATACGCCTTTTCGTGTCAGCAAATCTAAATTTTCTGCAAATAATTTACAAAATTCGCGTTGCAATATTTGCAGTTTATCTTTGCTGAGATAAGATGCCAATTTGTCGAGACTAGCGGTGAGAAACTTGTATGAATCAATAAATCGCAATTTGACGCAAGTTTTCTTATCTTTATCTTCGGTGCTTTTAACGTTTTTCGTAAACAAAATGTATTTTTCTTTTGTGATTGGAAGCAGTTCTACATGTCCTTCGTACGCTGTTGCTATTTCCATTATAATAAAATGCGCGTCGTAGCCCGATAAATTGTGGAAAACTATGGGAATGCAATGCGAATCTTTGTAATTTAAGTTACAATTAGAATGCGCGGGACCTCTGTATCGACCGGTCAGATGACAATGATCGCGTACTCGCACGTCGTCTGGCACGAACGGTTTTTCGCACACGTGACAGTGCGTTGAGCTGTTAAATTTTTCCCACTCGTCTCGCGTGAAATCTGCCATTGGTACATTAGTGGACAAGATAGTCTTTACGTCGTGAGCTAAACGTCTTAGCTCCTCGGCAAACCACGCGACGCAATCCTTATCGCGACGAAACCGATACAATGATAACGAGTCGTCGTACGAGCAACGCACGTAGTACCCTATGCTAAATACGCGATGATGTTGATATGTGTACCTGGACGTTTTCGGATCCGCTTCCATCTTCTCCAGGGTGCATTCCAGGTCGGCGTATACGATAAACGGAACTCGTTCCTTCCTGCTGTGATTCGTAAAGGCCAACCACTTATCGTTATCACTCGGTAATTTGATCGCGCAGTCGTTCATCTCCCGACAGTCGACGGTGTGGTCTTCCAATTTCTCGCTCGTGTAGAAATAGTGCAAACATCTGTAAATAATAAAATTTTTTATATATCTTTCCCGTAAGATTAATTTTTATTTTTATTAGGATGTATACTCACCGATCGCAAAAGTATTTTCGACTATGGTGCGTGCTCAATTGCGAGCTCACGAGGCGGGATAGGTTCTTGATCCATGCAAAATGTCCCACGTTGTCGTCATGCACGTATAGCAGATTTACATGTCTGTCCATCTTTCGGTCGGTGAGTCGTATTGGCAGGATAGCAAGTTCCTTGTTTTTTTTCTCGATGCTGTACACGTTGATTGATATATCGTTGTGATTTTCAAAATTTTTAATTTGATCCAACGTCATTGGAAACTCAATGTCTGTAAGATTTAGCACCGACGTGTAATGAGGGTATGACGATTCCAGATCTACATGTCTTTGGGCTGGATGCAGAGCGGCCGTCACTGACCATGCGAAACATGCATTGTCCATTGATCGCACCTTTATCATCGCTCTCTTCATTTTAATTTCTCGCGGTATTTCCACAAAACACCCCGCGTGCAAGGGATTGTACTTGTTTACGTTAACAATCAAATTAAGTATACGCGACAACGCCCATCCGCTATCACGTTCCTGGAATTCCTCCAGCGATGCTAGGGTAGGCTCAATAACGTGTCGCTTGTACCACTCGCGCAGATCGGACATACGAAAGAGTTCACAGTTTCTCGTAGCGATACTTTTATTCGCGCGTTTGTCACCTGCAACAAATTCACCATTAAACATTGTGTTTATCTTTACATTGTCATGTCGTTGCATGACGTTCCGCACATGATCGAGTACAATGTCTCTCACATCTTTGAGAAATTGACGAGGGTCGATGTGTTTGGAATTTATTACCACACCAGTCAGTATACGACTTTCAAAAGCCGTATCTATCTCGCGCCATCTGAGTCCTGTCTCACTCGCACTGTATCCGGCACCCACATGCACGAAACGTTGACGTACCGAATCTTTCAGACCTTCGAGTCGTGCGATACAAGCGATCAATGACTGTTTAAGCGACCGGTCGATAATCGTGGCCGTTTATTTCGGCTTTGTTCTTCCAATGATTCGATAAACTCATCGCATCGTTGCTCCCACGCGGTAAATTCTTCTCTCGAATTTAATAGGATGGATTGCTCCAACAACTCTTGCTCCATGTTATTACACGATCCTCTTTCTAACACAATTTGTTGTACTGACGACTTCCAATTCTCGACTACTGAGCGTACCCCCAGATTATTCATTTTATATCTCACTAATGATGCATCATTTGATTTTTTTTATCATATCTAATTTCACCGTGATCTCAGCATCCGTACATTTGCGCCTTCCGAAAAAATGTACGATTTGCAGTTTTGCACGTGTGTGATGAAATCATCGCGAGACACGTCGCGACATGTTCTTGAAAACGATATCGCGCCATTGACTTATGATGAATTGATCTGTATAACTGCAGCAGCCGTACATCGGCGCTATTTGCAAAATTTGCAGTTTTGCACGTGTGTGATGAAATCATCGCGAGACACGTCGCGACATTTTCTTGAAAACAATAACGCGACATTGACTTATGCGAAATTGCAAAATTTGCAGTTTTGCACGTGTGTGATAAAATCATCGCGAGACACGTCGCGATGTGTCCTTGAAAGAAAATCATATTTGATGCTATTGCCCGATGAGGTAATCTCATCACGAATGTTCTTGACAAAGATATCACATTTAACATATATGTGGATTGTGGTGGTGGTCACCCTGCAGCAGCCGTACATTGGCGCAATTTGCAAGATTCGCAATTTTGTATGTATAAATAGTCTACGAGGATTCTAGAGCGCATTCAAGAGTTTGAAACGGTTTAAGCACGTTGACACTGTGTGAAAAAAATATGGACAACGCGGGAACAGACAAACGTTATTGTTCATCGATTGTGCATAATCTTCGCGGTCGAGAACTAGGATTTCGAAACGTGCTCACTCGCTCTAACAAGTGGTGCCCTAAACATCATGCATTGCAGAGATGTCATATTACTGATATACGTGCTGTGCATCCGATTTAGCCTATTAACTTTCAGATTATCATATGTCGCGACATAATTGACGATTATTACGTACCGCGATCCGCGATACAAGCCTGATGATGATGAGTATGGCGATGATATATATAAAGGCCATCGGAAAAAAGAATACTTATGGGAACCACGCCCGCAACCGAAATGTTTTTTGGATCATGACTACGTACGTCCAAACGTTTATGAGTTTTTCCCTGATACGCAAACAGCAATCCGCTACGAGGAGTGGTGCTCTAAGCATCGTATCTAGGAGCCTATTTGGATTTGGGGAACAGGGGGCATTAATTCATTTAGTGCTACGCGCGAGAGGTAAAGTGTGACAAAGTGTAGTGAAATGTAATGTAGAGTTATTTTTAATATATTTTTTTTTGTTTAGCCCCTGTACGTACATTTATTGTTTGTGTTGCAATTGAAGTAGCGTGCTCACAGCAGCAGCCTTATATCGGCGCTATTTGCAAGATTCGCATTTTTGTATGTATAAATAGTCTACGAGGATTCTAGCGCGCGCAGTCAAGAGTTTGATACGGTTCGAGTACGTCGCAAACAGCCTCCAGATACAATGAACACTCACGGTGCGAATATTACGTTCCGATTGGAAATGAGTCATGCATGAAACAGCACAATGAGTAAGTACCGTTAATTTTCGTATATACTTGTGCAAAAAAAACTTTAATAAACATAATTGTATTTTTTCAGTTTTGATAAACCCCGTTATACGCCACGTATTTTGCAAAGAAGATTTGCTTTGACATCCACAGCTTATAAATATTTGGATGTGGGAATCAGCGTTGGACCAACATCCTTTGTTGAATTAATTCTTGGCGATAATCGAGGAAATCAGATAGTGTTACCCCATGCGACGTGGACGGCGCTCATCGAAAAACGTACGGATATTGAACAACTTTTGGGGTCAACTATCGGTTCTTCGCTATCAATTCAGGATGCTTTTATAGAACTTATAAAAATGCGCGACGTGAGTGTTGTAAAATTGACATCGTGCAATGCTTGTCTGTACATAAAACCGTCAACTATGCTTTTCTTATTCGAGCTCGAACACTGTGTCAAACATGAATATTTCAAGCTGTATCAAAATACGCATGAAGTAAATATAAAATTTAATCAGTTTGTAACTATTTTACGGCGGAAATGTATCATCGATAAATGTGATGCGGCAAATATCTTGCATGAAGTTTATGATGAAAATTCGATTATTGATTGCGAATTATTAGCCTACGCTTTAGATACTATTGTGTATAATGCGCTACATGACAAATAAATGCATATAATATGGTTAAAAATATTAAAATTATTTTTCCTTTTCATTTACCGTTGAACTCCTATTCCATGTACGCTGTACGCTAACGAGAAGACGCGCGCACTAAGAATTGTTTGTTCAAAGCTTTATTAGGTTTAATGCAATGAAAACGATTTATATTAGAGTGTTAACATGTTAAAACTGATTTAAAATATTAAAATATATAAATATACGGAAAAAGAAATCTTTTTTGTTTCCTTTTCATTTACCGTTCCTTCTATTCCATGTACGCTGTACGCTAACGAGAAGACGCGCGCGAACGGGGGAGAGATAACGGGTGACGGGAGCGCGAGAGACCGCGCGCGAGGGAGAGAGATAACGCGAACGGGGGCCGGGAGCGAGAGAGACCGCGCGAACGGGGGAGAGAGAACGCGAACGGGGGACGGGAGCGCGAGAGAACATCTACGAGGGGGAGATAACGCGAGCGGGAGCGCGCCGTGTGACGTCACGCGGACCGACGCGACCGTTGCACGCGGACCTCCCTCCCCCGCGGCGCGCCGAAAACGCGGTACCCCTCTCCCCCTCCCCCGCGGCGCCCGAAAACGCGGTACCCCCCTCCCCCTCTCCTGTGGCGCCCGAAAACGCGGTACCCTCACCCCCTCCCCCGTGGCGCCCGAAAACGCGATACCCCCCCTCCCCGCGGAACCCCCCGCCACTCACCCCTCCTCGGAGCTCCATGGTTAGAACGCCCATATATACCCTACTACTGGTAGGTATAGTATCCTATACTACATACCCTATTTGTGTTTTTTTTGCAGATATCTACATTATTTTAGTTCGAGCGACAAGTTGCAGTCTCACACGGCAGACTACCAAGAGGTAAACAACTGTGCCATCCGACTACCGAACGAGGACGACAAGTGGCTTAGCTTCAAGGACCACAGCAGGAAAGAGCGGCTTCCATATGTCGTATAAGCCGACTTGGAGTGCGTGCTGAAAAAGACCCAACCGGAGACGAAACACGCGTCATACGCCTATCAACATCATCGGGTATGTAGTATAGGATACTACGTACAGTGCTCGTATGATGAAACGTTATCAGCGTACCGATGTCGTCGCGATAATGATTGCGTCGCATGGTTCACCGAGGAACTCAAAAGATTGGCGCATCGCGTAAAGACTATCTTGTCCGATAATGTTCGCATGGTAGATTTAACGCGAGACGAGTGGGAGACATTTCACAGCGCGGCGCAATGTCACATTTGCGAAAAACCGTTCGCGCCGGATGATAATCGCGTACGCGATCATTGCCACCTGACCGGTCGTTATAGAGGTCCCGCACATTCGAACTGCAACCTAAATTATAAAGATTTTCACTACATTCCCGTAATTTTCCACAATTTATCGGGCTACGACGCGCATTTTATTATCACGGAGATAGCTGCCGCATTCGAAGGCTCGATCGATGTATTACCAATAACAAAAGAAAAGTACATCTCATTCACGAAACACGTTAAAGATACCGCCGAAAGATCAGATTCGCGAAGCGACATAAAATTAAGATTCATCGATTCATACAAATTTCTTAGCATGAGTCTCGCAAAATTGGCATCCTTCCTCGATAAGGATAAGTTAAGAATTATACGTTCCAAATTTTCCGCGTTATCCGACCATGATTTCGAATTATTGACGCGAAAAGGTGTCTTTCTATACGAATACGTGAATTGCATCGAAAAGTTGGAGGACTCGTGTTTACCGCCGCGCGATTCGTTTTACAGTTCCTTGACTGGTGACACCGTATCCGAGAGCGATTACGCGCACGCCGCGAACGTTTGGCAGCAATTCTCCGTTCGCACCCTAGGCGAATACAGCGATCTATAGGGAAGACCGGGGCCTAACCGTCAGTTTTTTTTCGGTGCCGATTTTTAACAAGAAAATAAATAATTTTAGTTAAATGTGGTATACCACTGTAAAGAGTGAACCTTTAGCTACAAAATTTATATAGGAAATTTTTATCTACGTCGCTTTGTTTAACCGGTATAGAGCAAAAACGACAACGGTGGAAAAATTGAAATCTCAAAAATGCCGGGGTTTAACCGTCACACTGCATTTTCAATACATATACGTACATCTAATCCTGAAAAATGATAGAATACATCTTAATAATTGTTTTTTAAGAGAAAAATATAAAAATTTATTTAAAATTTTTATGCGAAACGTTATTAAAAAATAGTTACGAGGGTTTCTCTTTCCGCAGAAGTCACTCGCCCGACTTGTTTCACTCCTCGACGTCCGATGACTCTATTTGGTGTCTGAACGGTTGTAATTCCCGTCTCATCCATATTCCATATGCAGTGACCCTGGAAATGCCCGGAAATGCCTTGGAAATGCACCCGGACTGCTTACTGACGGATTAACCCCAAACACAAGTTTCAGGTTTGATCGCCCACGAAATATTAGACATCAACGATAATGAAAAAACTTCACTGGATTCGTGTTCAGCATGCATTACTCTTTATAATCACGTACCTCGAGATTTGGAGAGCAAATATTATTGCAGATATTACAAAATTTCCACGCGCAGAAAATGTAACTTTCACCTTCCGAAAACACGTTTGCCCTCGTAAAAATCATAACACGGCAGGTAACCTGCCGAAACTCCGTTGGTCACATGGGTACCATAAGCAGCGTTTACAATGTTAATAGCGAGTTCGCACAATATACAGGTTCCGAGATATTTGATTTGACGGTTCAACCCCGGCGACGGTTAGGCCCCGGTCTCCCCTACCTCAAAACCGATGTCTTGTTATTGGCCGACGTTTTTGAAAATTTCCGCGACAATTGTATCGCGAGTTATGGACTTGATCCCGCGTACTACTACACTTTACCAGGTTTTACGTGGAACGTCATGTTGAAACATATGCATGTCAATTTCGAACTGCTCACCCACATTGACATGGTCATGTTTATCGAACGCGGTATTCGCGGTGGCTTGAGTCAATGTTCAAACAGATACGCGCGGGCCAACAACAAGTACATACAGTCGTACGATCCATCGAAACCGTCGTCGTACCTGATGTATTTCGATGTAAACAAATTGTACGGCTAGGCGATGTGTCAGCCACTGCCCTACGCAGATTTTCGATGGGTCGAAGATGTTTCGAATTTCGACTTTAGCGCGATCGCTTCGGATTCGCCCACGGGTTATATTCTCGAGATTGATCTAGAGTATCCACAGAATAAACACGACGCGCACGCTAACCTACCGTTCTGTCCGACGCGCGATAAACTGCCCGGCAAACGGTAGGACAAACTTTTCGCCACGCTGTACGATAAGAAGCGTTATGTATCCATTATCGCAACCTGCAGCAGTGCACGCGCCACGGCCTTCGCGTCACAAAGATACATCGCGTATTGCAATTTGCTCAATCTGCGTGGCTCCGCGCTTACATCGAACTCAATACAAAATTTAGAACACTAGCCAAAAATGAGTTCGAGAAAAATTTATATAAATTGATGAATAACGCGGTTTTCGGGAAAACGATAGAAAATGTACGCAATCACGTCGACGTAAAATTACTGACAAAGTGGGACGGACGATACGGTGCGGAGGCAATGATCGCGCGACCAAATTTCCACAGCAGGAGCGTGTTTTCGGAAAATCTGGTAGCCGTTGAACTGCGCAAACTCGAGGTGAAATTCGACAAACCGATCTACGTCGGCATGTGCATCCTCGACATGTCGAAGGTGTGCCTATACGAATTTCACCACGAGTACACGTCTCCCCTGTACCGCGACATGTGTAGAATTATGTACACCGACACCGATAGTCTGATTTATCATATCGAGTGCGACGATGCGTACGAAAACATAAAACGTGATATAGCCAGGTTCGATACGAGTAATTACGCGGTAAATAACGCGTATGCCTCTCGTCAATAAAAAAGTGCCGGGCCTGATGAAGGACGAAAACAACGGTGCCATTATGACCGAATTCGTTGGACTTAGGGCGAAAATGTACGCCTTGCGAATCGATGGTAAAAAAGACACTAAAGAAGCGAAAGGTGTTAAAAGCAACGTCATCGCGCGTATCATTACGTTTGACGACTACACGCAGTGTCTGAACGATGAGATCGAAATAACTTGACCGCAGTCAAGCATAAGATCGAAATTGCACGAAGTGTACACTATCCGAGAGACGAAAATCGCTCTGAGTCCGTACGACGATAAGCGATATATCGTACCGGATTCGACCGATACGTTGCCGTGGGGACATTATCGAATACCTTTATAACATAATGTATATACGTACGTATGTATGTATGTATGTAGTATAACGTAATGTAATGTGATCTAACTGCTGCAAAAGAATCTTTAAGATTGTGACAAAACTATATATACGTGAAACTTTTGATTTTTTTTCGCTTCGCATTGTAAACGGGACAATGGAAGAAAAATCATTAATGTGGGCGTCCGATTCCGATGATGATGACTCGCAGCAAAACACATCGACTCTATCGCCGAACTTATATGGTGATAAGGCGAAAGAGGACGCTCGCTGGAATCTGGCGACGTACCCTCTGCGAAGGGGGATCGGAAATCCATGTGTGCGAAGAACTGTGGATACGAACAATAATAGCTTTCGGTAGCAGATCGAAATGGTATATGAGTAGAGTTTCGATGAAAATTCCAAAGAGATATCGTAACATGAACGCTGATGACGTAGACGCGTTTTGCGATAAACTCAAGAAGTGGTGGAGAAGGGTTGACTTCATAGTACCTAGGAACAGTGAAGGTGATTACGCCATATGGCATAAAACTGCCAAGTGCCTGCGTGAAATGAGTGATAGCGAGTTTGAAATGAGTGATAGCTATGAACAATAGTCCTCGAGTAGATAACGTATTATACTAATGGAAGAAATATTAATTACGAATTTGTATTTTGTATTTCAAATATTTTTTATTATATATTTTTATATATAATGTATGCAATATATGTAATATAATTTATGTATGTAATTTCATATATGTATGTATATATGTATGTACGTATGTATGTATGTATGTAATGTACTTCGTTTCCATATTTTTCACGACTTTCCGCTTTCGCGCATGAAGAAAGAGAGACGTCGGTAATTTTAAGTGTTCTTATTTGATCACTTGACCGCGTATGAAGCGGTTATGCATTTAATCGAGGTTTAAATTATCAAAAAGATAAATTATAAAATATTAATAACGTTTTAGTGTAAGTGCCATGTAAAGTACGATGTCATAGTTAGCGCTAAGTATCGTATGTATAATATTAATGGAAGGAATATTAATCACACATTTTTTGTATTTTATATTATAAACATTTATTTATTATATATTTTTTATACAAGTTTTTTATTTATTATTTCCTTAAACATTTTATTTCTAAAACGCGGCATGTCGTCCTGAGTAAATGTAATTTTTTTATTTGCGCAGACATACTCAGCAAACATACAAGAGAACACACCACAATCGCTACCGTTTATCTGTTGTGGAATGTTTTTGGCGGATTGAAATTTCCAATCACTCATATCGTAAGAGTGTTTTTTCTTGTCCAGAGTCTCCTCCTGTACATATTGTTTTAGTGCCGCTAGACATTTCGGATTATCGCCACCCATACTATCATAATATACAACCAATTTATCGCGGAAATCTACTATCGCTATACACCAGTAAACGTTCAGATGTATAGGAATAATTATAAGATTCTGTGCGAATATGTCAACTTTCCTGGTCCGTTTTCTATTGCTGAACTGGCTACACTAGTTCAGAGGGCTGTACTTCTGAATGAACCACCCTTCCGATTGAGACAGGGATTTGCTGGTGATTTTGTCACAATATCTAGAGATTATTTATTGATGTCCTATCTTCGGGTTTTTTTCTGTAGGCAATAATATCATGTGTGCAATGCGGCTTGTGTGCAATAGTATCTTGTGTGCAAACGTCCATTCGTCTCTTAATTTTTTAATTGTGCACAATAGAGCTTGTAGGCAATCGACTTGTAGGCAATAATTTGTGTGCGCAAACGAATTGTCGGCAAATTAGATGTTGGCAAACGACACTGTAGGCAATCGATTTGTAGGCAATTGGGACCCTCCCGAATTAAATCACATTGTCCTTGTGTATCCAAGAGTTGTGCGATCCATCGAATTCCAGCCATTTTACGTAAACCTCGTCACCCTTCCTGCGCAGTACTTTCTCCACAAGATACACGTCAGGATAAGTCGCGCGATACAACTCGTGCTCGTAGAACGCTCCAGCGACGGATTTTCCACGATAGTCTTCGAGTAGATAGATTACGGGATTGGTACGCTGCACTTTAACGATCTTAAACACCTCGGTGGTCCAATTCGGCGTGTAACCCTTCTCGAAAATTGTCTTGTATTTGCTGACGCGTACCGAGTCACCCGCTTTGAACTTTGCCGGACCCGCGATCTTTATCGCGCTGTACACGCTAGCCAAGAGTCTTTCGGCGATCGCGGGGGTAACGTCGACGGGTCGCATGCCGATCGTTCGATGCTTGCGCGCATTGTAATCCGACACGAGTTGCGATAACGCGTCGACCCACTTGTAATTTCCGTTGAGCGTAAACATCTTCCACATGTTGTTCTTTAACGTGCGATTAAATCGCTCGACGACCGATGCCTTCATCACCGAATACGTGGAATAATGATTGATGTCGTGTTTTCTCACGAGACGTTGCACGTCGGTGTTGTAAAATTCCTTCCCCATATCGGTTTGTAGGTTACTAAGGCACCTCCCGCTATCTCGAATTATCTCAGCGATAGCGTCAGCTGTCTCGCTACCGCCTTTACCCTTGAGCGGCATGGCCCACGCGTGCTTGCTCAGCACATCGATGACGGTGAGTATGCAGTGGTAGCCTCCGTTGAAACGCGAGTACGGGCGCATCTCGACGATATCAGCTTGCCACAGATCGTCGTACCCTCGCACTATGACGTGTCTGTGAGGAAAATTTCTTCTCGCCGGTGCGTGCAATTCGTCCACCAACAGTCGTTTTTCGATATTTTTATCTACATCGAATTTTAACGGTCTCATGTTTCGTTGTCGCCGTTTCTGTTTCTAGTGCATCGTTCGTAGCAGTTTCTGAACAGTTCGTAACCGTTTCTGAGCCATTCGTAAACCGTTCGACAGCCGTCCGACAACCGTTCTTGAACCGTTCGTTGTCGTTCGTCGTCGTCACTTAACTGTTTCTTGTCACTCATTGTCGTTCGATAATCGTTTCTTAACCGTTCATTAGCCGTTTCTAATCTAACGATATTCGCACGCCGAAGCTTGTTTATCGCAGTCTGTAACGCTCGCACGTCCTTCTCGAACGCGGTAAGCTTCTCGTCTGACTCTTTCCGTTGATCTCTCAAACTTTTAATGCACTGATCCACGTATAGTTTGTTAACCGCGTCACCGTCAGTCTCAGGTTGCGCTACACGACGAATTTTGCGCGACCTTGCGTCAAAGTCCGTGGCGGTGCGACACAGAGCGTTATCACGCACGACTCACTAATCCGTTCCACCGATGGTACAAAATGGCATTCGTCGCGTCTTCGCTCTGCTCGAATAATCCAAATTTATTGATCGGCATTTTGACGCTGATTGAACTGATCGCTGTCGCGCCGTTTAATTTATAATAAACCCAGCTTCGCGAAGTTCCTCGATGATCGACATGATCTCGTTGTCGGGGGCATTGTTGCCATCTTGACGCGAAGCGTCGAGCAATCGCAGACAATCCACCAACTCGTTGGGGTCGTCCCAGTGCACGTAGTCGATCTTATTGTCGGTTAGCGTCATCGCGCGAGGCGCGAATAATGCCTTTCCAGATTTTTTCTTCTTGGATTCGGTCGATATCAACGGTAAGATTACCTGTGTATACTTGTATCCCTTGTTGCCCAGTACTCGCTCGCGAGGATCATGCCTGAATTTATGAGCACTCGTTGCCAACAGCAGCCTCTTGTACTTTTGCTTATCGTCCTCCGTGTAGATCTCGTCATCAGGTATTTTCTTGGAGATCAACTCGTAAATACCGGGTGTGTCGGCGTATCGTACGCCGTCGATATAAATGTTATGTGCGTTATCCACGTCAAAACGTTTATTACCGAGCATTATTTCATTCTTGCCGAGATAAACGCCGTACACGGTGTCTATCGTTGGATAGGCGCCCAAAAAAGACCCGATGTACACTCGGCCCAGTGGACCCAAGTGATCTTACAACGTTTGTATAAACATTTCTCGACCCTCCGACGTTTGCAACTGCTTTCGAACGGTCGTCGTGATCGAGTCGTCCGTGGTTTCGAAAACATCCACGTTTGCGAGTGATTCGGGAATTGTATGTTGCACGGTTCGCGTCGCCGCGGACGGTGTAGAGATTATTGGTAATACTTTCAATCGTTTCGATTGATTAGATTTACGCGGTGTCGATGAGAGATCCAACCAGGAGTCTAATCGTTCCCTCTTTCTCTTCAGTGTAGCATCCTCCTCCTCCTCATCCCCGCGCTGTTGACCGGATAGCGTTTCGATTCCCGCGTCAGCGTCGCTCTCCGTCGGCTCCTCTTTCTTCACCGCGATCAAGCTCGAGTTGTCGACGATCTTTTTCAGCGGTCCGATGAGAAGCCTAAAGTGCGTGTCCAACTCAATGTCCTTCTCGATCTTATTGGTCTTCAAAGCGCGAAGTTTCTTGCGAATCGTATCACTCGTTTTTGCAATCTCTTTCACGATCTTCTCGCGTTCGCGAATATTCTCGCTCCTGTCGATCGCAGCCATCGCGGGAAAACAAAGCAAAGTGTCGATCTCTATAACGCTAACGTTTCACCTTCGACGACGTATCGGTGACGACTGACTGCTTTTGCAGTATCGCGAACACGTTAAATCCTTTTCTGTATCGGCCGTTCAAAAGCGCGCTGCCCTTGTCTATTACTACGAATCCGTACTTGCATTGCCAACAATCGTGGCACAACGAGCAAAATTCATCGTACGGCATGTCGGTATTTACATGATCGTTGTACACGTGTTTCAAATTAGTACCATCCTGTTTGAACAGGATCAGCAGATTCGCGTTGTCACGTATCAGATGTTTAGGTATTCTCGCGTACGTCTGACAGAGATAAAAGCAGTCAACGCTGGAGTGCCTCTGCCCATCGAGAAATACTCTCTCACAGCGTCTTGCTTATCGCACGCCACGTCATCGAAGACGAAGATTGAGTTTGGACGCGCGTCGCTCGGTGGAATGACGTCACTGTTATTGGAGGTGTAGTAGCCGATTTCGTCGATCGATGTCAATAAATTCTCCAGATATTTTGGTTGTTGCAGCGATTTCGAGTACACGTACACGTTCTCGAAACGTACACCGTGCGGACTTCCCAGCAAACTTATCAGAACGTTGGTTTTACCGCAATTCGAGGGGCCGCAAATGATCGCGCGTATAGTAGTCGGTAGCATCGTACCGTGTCTGCGCTTCTCCGCGTTGTTCTCCATCGACTGTGATCTGTCGTCACGCGAATCGCCAACGGTTGTCGCACGAATCTCATTTTTTTTTTAGCATTGCCGACTGAATCGGACTTTCGTTCGAACGTCTATTTATAGGTGCGCGGCACCGCGAATCGCTCAGTCGCAAAGATGTTCGTCCTGCTGTCGAGACCTTCGGGTATTCGCGATTTGAGCGCCGAACAGCTGCAATTTGTGCTGAAAGCCGTTCTGTTGCAAATGTGCGGCGATCACGTCCACTACGTGTGGGACAGGCTTCCGGAGCATATAAAGGTGGATTTGGAAATTCAGACCTATCGTCGCTGTGACGAACATTACAATCAACCGTGGCAGCAAACGCACATCGACGATCCCGCCCCGTTGATTAAGAATTGCGGCGAATGTCGGTAGAGGCCTGTTTAATCGCGCGATAGGCGCACTTTCGATCGAATTGCACATTCCCGGCTATCAGTTTTGCCGACCGGGTACTCGTTTACGAGAACAATTGGTTAGAGGTGATCCGGGTGTAAATCCATTGGACGCGGCGTGTCGCGAGCACGACATAGCCTATTCGCGTAGCAAAGGCCTCACCGAGGGACACGCGGCGGACAAGATACTCGCCAAGAGAGCGCTAGGACGCGTCATCGCGAGAGATTCGGCTCTCGGAGAGAGAGCTGCCGCTACAGCCGTCTGGGCGGCCATGAAGGCTAAGACGAAGCTCGGAATGGGCTTGAAAACAAAGAAAACAAGAACGAGGATAAGGCCGACGAAAAAACGGATACTTCCGACAGCGAAACGAGTCGGTGTATTGCCGATTCTACTGTTGTTGGGAGTTCTCGGTTCTCTGGCCGGCGGAGCGGCCGGAGCTACAACGGCGGTGAACGCTAGCAAAGCCGCGCGGCGTCGCGTCAGCTGGAAGAGATGCAACGTCACAATCGAGTCATGGAAGGTCGCGGACTTTATCTCGCTCGGTACAAATATGGTCAAAAGCAGTGTTCAGGATTTTCAATCCGTCGCAAATCATTATCGATCGATACATGTAACGCCATCCCTCAGCCGCCCTCTGAACGAGGTAATTTCACGCCGCACCACGTCAACCCCTGACCGCGAAGTCTCTCCCGACGCGTTATTGATCCTGCCATTCCTGGATCGCGTGATCCAGCTAACGAAACCTATTGGTCGATACGTGGCGCGCGCCCGAAATCTCCCGAAACGGGACCGCGAGAGCTCCGGTCAAATTAGTAGCGAAAGATACTCCGGTTCACGCGGTTGCTTATACTCGCCGTCGTGGATCCGTAATTTACCCCGCCGTTAGTGCGCTCGCTCTTTACCGCGCAGCTACTGCGCCTGCTGATCGCGCCGCTGATGTGCACTCGAGTAGGTATAGACGGCCGCTTCCACCCCGGGGGCAATGAGGGGGGGTGAGGGGAGGGGGGTATCGGGTTACGCGGGGGGGTGAGGGGGAGGGGGAGGGGGCGGGGTATCGGATTACGAGGGGGAGGGGGGGAGGGGGGGGGTTTCGGATTACGAGGGGGTGAGGGGGAGGGGGGGTATCGGATTACGAGAGGGGGAGGGGGTGGTGACCTTGGCATACCACATGTATGACTCACCGGGATGACTCATATCCGGGATGACTCACCGGGATGACTCATATCCGGGATGACTCATCGGGATAAATTTTTGCATAACGCATAACCTCTGGTTTTACCGGGATGACTCACCCGCGCCGCGGGTCCGTGCCGCGCCGCGCGGGGGGGGTCCGCGCCGCGCCGCGCCGCGGGTCCGCGCGGGGGGGGGGGGTCGGCGTCGCGCCGCTGGTCCGCGAGGGGGGGTCGGCATCGCGCCGCGGGTCCGCGAGGGGGGGTCGGCGTCGCGCCGCGGGTCCGCGCCGCGCCGCGGGTCCGCGAGGGGGGGGTCGGCGTCGCGCCGCGGGTCCGCGGGGTCCGCGTGACGGTCGCGTTAGCGATCTTACTTTTTAATTTTGACGAGGAGGGGTCCCATGGCCGCGACCCTCCATTCGTCGCAACATAGCCAGTAAAGCCTCCCGCGGATTCTGGGCACCAGGGCGGCGGTTAGCGGGAGGAGGAGGAACCGCTAGAACTGGAGCCGCTAGAATTGGAACCGCGTCGAACAAAAGTTCGTCATCTAATCTATTGTCCTCCTCCGTCGGAACATACGCGCGACCCTGCGCGAGGGCCGCGGCGTAAAACTGTGCCCGCCCGCGTCCGAGGGCCGCGCGGTGATCCACGTAAACTTGCACCCGCCCGCGTCCGAGGGCCTCGCGGTGATCCACGTAAACTTGCACCCGCCCGCGTCCGATACCAAGTGGTCGGATAGGGTTCAGCAGCGCCCGCCCGCGTCCTATGGCGGGTGGCTGACGCGGGGGTTCGGGAGCAGGCGGAGCAGCGAGCCACTCACCCTGATCCTGATCACTGTCAGAGTCGTTTGATTCCTTATAATCACCCACTTTTACACGGCCTCGCACAATTTCTAGAGGAGGCATCACACACAAACAAACAAACAAATACTGAATATAATTATAAAAATGTATATAAACGAAACACGTTGCACGCTCACGTACGGCCACGACGAGACTGAATTCAATGACGCTTCAGACGGTTACAGAACGGAGAAGTCGCCAGAGAAAAATATAATGGCGGTGTATAAAACTGATAGTCGCTTCCAGCGAAGTCTCGCGCTACAAAGGCGAGCGACGACGTCCGCTAGAATTTCGGCTGCTTGAATATACAAACAAGTATCGCATATCATAATATAGAAGCGAGGCGCCGATGCTCCGGCCGACGTCGCATATACGGCTCGAATAGAAATGCGCGCGAAGAAATTATAGTATGATTTATACTTAAAAAACAATCTATCTACGCAGTACGTAAAAGACAAAGGAAGAAATGACGTCATCGGGACGATGATCGACTCGATAACGCGTCGAACCTGTCGGAACATGTTCGTCGTAAACAACATTTTTCTAGAAAAAGGGGGTCTTATCGCGTAGACTAAACAATTTCACGTTATTTTTTACGACGCAGTACGCGAGACAAAGGAAGAAATGACGGATCGACGATGATCGACCGCATCAAAGCGATGATAAAAATTAAGGTAGGGATGGACATGCATGCAAAGAAATTACATCGTTCATTTAGGTGTAAAAAAGCCTGTTTATTTAACTCTTCTTTTTTACACAATATATCTTACATACTAAAAAACTAAAGCTGCGAGCTCACAATCGATGAGCTGATTCGTATTGAACGCATCGCTAGCGTATATTACATTCGACGCTTCCTTGGGATCCGTCACGGTGGACGCGATATCGGAGAACTGCGCAAACTTTGCATCGACCGTCGCAAGTATTCTGACCAAACGATCGAATCTCGCCTCGATGCACCGATCGAGATCGAACATACGACGCAACGTCGATTCGGTCATCATCAAGCGTACGTTTGCAGATTCAAGACGTATGAGTTTGACGTTATTAACCGACGTACAAACTCTCACCGTTAGCGGTCCAACATTTATAAAACTATGGACATCTTTGTAGTCGTTGCGAAAGAAATTCTGAATGTTTCGCCGCTGCTCGTAGAGTGCCTTCCACGTTTCGAGAGACAACAGCAGTTCTTTTCCTCGATGATCTCCAACGGCGATCTCCACGTAGCTCGGTGGGCCCACGTTGATACCAATTTCGAGGAATTTATATCCCGTAGCTGTCAGCGCGTATCGTCTGCCGAGTATACGTACCGCGCGACGGTCCCGCGAAATGCTGTATAAAAGAAATGAAATTAGTTTATTTTCGTAAGTAATACAATTTGCAAAGATATAAAAACTGGGAGAGGCTCTATTTTTTCTTAAAAGAAACTTACCTATTACATCTGGCCTCATACGTTTGAGTTTCAACGTCGTGAATCGGCACGTAATAATTCACGGCATTCGCGCGTTTTGCACCGTTGTTGCTGTTGCTGCTGCTGCTGCTGCATCCTTCAAAGGAGAACATTTTTCCTCTCGGCTCTCTGAGAAGTTGACCGTCAGTACAAGCGATCGCGACAAGACTGATCGTGTAAAATTAAGCTAGTATACGCAACAATTCCAAAAGTAATGATGTGGTGGGGGAAAGGGAGAGGGGGAATTAATGTTTATATATAGAACTGCGCAGTGGATTTTTTTTATTAGGAGAGGGGGAAGTAAAGCCTACTCTAACGGTGATGATGAGGGAGGGGGAGTAAGAAATAAAAACATTATAAAAAGTTATATATAATTTATTTTAAAAAAAGATTGCAAATTCTTATGGCGTCGCGCGCGACCACCAGTTAAATAGTTTTATTACATTTTGTAACGCGCAATTCTTTTCATGTTTTCCGCATCGCATAGTATTGGTGTCATCTAGTTTATTCAAAGATTCGATATCTTCGTAATGCGCATCCAGAGTCTCGACGATTAGGTTTTTTCGCGCATAATTCTCCAGCAGATCCACCAGCCATTCTCGTTTCTGACATCCCTTGACGTACACGAGAGTCGGCATCTCGTCGTCGTCGTCATCGTCTTCTTTCTCATCATCGTCTTCTTCTTCTACACCAAGCACGGCCGATGTAATCAGGCGTTTCACCATGCTGTACGGCACGTTTCCGTCTTCCCATCGTAATCCATGGTGATTGCGAATCAACCAGGTAGCGCACGATTTATCGGATTTTGTGAGGAGATTCCACGGCATGGGGTAATTAAAGATGTGATGCGACAGAACGCAGCCTTTTCTCAGCACCGCCACCTCCTTCACGACAAATTTCATCCCGACGAGGAATCCTTGCAGGTCCACGAATGTTGGTACGGACATGACAAGATTTCTTTATCTCTCTCTCGTCAATGCGTCAATCGAGAGGAATGACGCGCAACTCTGCAAACCGTCTCGCGACACTCTGATTTATACTTCCCCCTCCCTTGCCCCTCTCAATAATTGTATCGAAGATGGAAAGAGAGAGAGAGAGAGAGAGAGAGAGAGAGAGAGAGAGAGAGAGAGAGAGAGAGAGAGAGAGAGAGAGAGAGAGAGAGAGAGAGAGAGAGAGAGAGAGAGAGAGAGAGAGAGAGAGAGAGAGAGAGAGAGAGAAAATATTCACGTCGACGTTGCCGCGAACGCTCAGACTATTTTGCGCACCACGTTCGTCAACGGGTTGTACTCAATCACGCGGTCGTGTATGATGAGACAGTAAGCGGAGGTATTCGGCGGTACGTTCTCCATGCAATCGAATTCTATTCTGACATCCACGGTGGCGTTTTTGACGGATTCGTTTTGGCGAGAGCAATCGATGATCACAAACGGGCCGTTACGTAGAAAAGTCGTAACGGTGAGACTCGGCTCGAGATATTCGTATCCGTAGTAGCCCTTGCAGAAACGCGCGTACATATCGTACAGAATCGCCCATCTGTGTTTACCAAAATCCAAATTCAAGTCGTCGTACGGATAAACTTCTGAGTTTAGATAGAGTTTTACGTTGGTCAAGTTGCAATCGTCGAATCGACTTGTGTCGGCGGACATGACGTTCTTCCGACCCGTCTGCAGAGCGAAGACGACGTATCGCGGTTTCTCGAGCTGAGTCGCGGTCTTAATGGCCCACGAGTGCTTGGTCGTGTTCTGCAACAGGGGATACTCGTACAGATCCCACGAACGGAAACCCATACTTAGATATCGTCCGTTTTCCAAGGTGCGCAACATCGACAGCTTGTTGATCTCGTTCAATACCACGTGAGGCATTCGCCATTGTATCTTATGTATTTTGATGGTGGGCTCCAACGCGAGACTTCCCACCAGGGAATTGTTGTCGTTGCGCGATCGTATCAATGATCAATTCGTGACGAGCATTGATCACCACGCGTTTGTAATCCTCGCAAAATCCCAGTAACGTGTTGAGCGGTACGCAGAAATTGAAATATCCATTCGGGTTATTCTGTGGCTCCCAGCCAGCGTTTCTCAGGATCACGCTTCTGTCGGACGATACCGTAACGTAGTTCTTGAGCGTGCTGGTTATTCCTACGTTTCTGCAGCGATCAATCTCCACTACCGTCGAGCTCGTATCGAATCTCGTCGAACATGAACGCAACGCAATTAGTCCCCAAGTACCACGTTATCGACTTGGCCGGCTGCTCTGGTCACCAGCCAATGTTCCTTCGACGTAAAGAAAACTTTCGCACGGCAACGTATACAGATCCTGCTGTTGTATGGGTATTCGTATCTCGTCGCTATAGTCGAACGTTGTGTTGGCGTACGGGTTGTACGTGTGAGTCTCGATCTTGACGATGCGATCGTCGAAGACCGGCTCGCCTCCGATGTTGAGAATTTCAGTCATCGTTCAGATGTTTCGCACCGCGAATCCCAGAGATTGTAAAAATTTAACGTTCAACGCGTTGAGCTTCTTTCTCGTCGCTTGTTTAACACCGCCGAATGTCGACTTGACGATATCGTCGATCGGCGCAGCCGTAAAGATATTATTGTTGTTATCTGTCGCGTGCTCCGAGTCGTTCAACACTAGCATCTCATATGTCGCGCGCACACTCACGCTCACGCACACGGCTGCCGCGTTATCGCTCTCGCCGTCGTACGTGCAATCTGACGGTGATCTCTTCTCCGCGAAAATCGAGCAATCGTCCGTCTTGATCAGCGACGCGTATCGTTAGATCAGTAACGCTCCGCGCGATGATCGGCAGGTAAATGATCTGCGCCGGCGTTTCCGATATCTTATATCCCGGTGGTACGCTCGGTGAAAACTCGTGTATCGTATGAACGCGTTTGCCGTTGCTGTACGCACCCGCGGTCACGTTACACTCCACGCGGATAATGTTTACGTTGATAATATTAATCGGTGCGTCCGATTCATGCCACTGTCCCGGCTGCAATACACGCGTCGACGAGAATCCCAGTAGCGATCCGACGTTGTTCGGTTTGTTAAAGTTCACTCTGAAAGCGCACTTGATCTCGCTCTTCATCGTATTGTAATTTGCGCGAAGCACTATCGGGTACTCCGCGACCTCGTCTTCATAGCCGTTCGCGCGAACGGTCTCCTCTCGCGCGATATTCGCGACCGACATACGATCGTCGTCGTCGTTGGAACGAACCACGCGTCGCGGACGTTTCCGTGAAATTTCACGTTTCAAAAACTCGTGTATGGCCCGTATCTCGTACGATCCCTCGGGAATCGTAATTTCCGTGTCATCCTCGTCGAAATAAAATTTATTATTCAAAGAATTCACGTTCGGAATCGTGTGATAAGTCTCAAAACACGTTAGACCGAGCTCGTAGTCACCGTCGCTCAGATCCACGGCGGGAAAATAGTGCTCCGCGAGGATGCTGCTCTTCCCGGTCAGCGTGAACGTTATAGACATGTCGACGAGAGCTGTTCGACGAACACTGAGTCTCCGCAAGGCGCGTCGTCAGGTTTTAAATTAGCGTCGATCGTCGTCGATCGTCCGGAGAAATTGCAAGCACAATTGTCCACAGATGCTCTGATCGTATCGCTGATAAGACGTGTGATTGTACTCGATCTTCGTCACGCTCGGTCCGAAATATCGCACCAGTTCTTTCGGTGGCCGAAGATTGCCGAAACTGTCGAAATATACGACTCGATCTCCCCTCTTGGCGTACGCTACCCAATGGGTGCCGGGGCCCGCTGCATCGTCCAAATTCACGATACCGCTCTCGTTTCGATGTACGCCATCGACGATCGGTAACGAATCACGCATGAAAACACCTCTGAAGAACGGTACGCGCATTCGCTTTGCCAATCGACTCAATTGTACGTTAGTCGTAATACCCGTGGGCATATTTAACGTCTTTTTGACGTTTTTTTTTTCTTTCTAATCTCCAACGCTACTCCTCGCCCGCGTTTGTGCGGGCCGAGATACAGTCCTTGTCCATATTTGTATGGAGCGAGATAAAGTCCGCGACCTTCCATGGCGCGATTGTGACGTTGCGTCTCTTCCAGCTGACGCCGCGCGGCTTTGCTAGCGTTCATCGCCGTAGTAATTCCGGCCGCTCCGCCGGCCAGAGAACCGAGAACTCCCAACAACGGTAGAATCGGCAATACGCCACCTCGTTTCGCTGTCGGAAGTATCCGTTTCTTCGTCGACCTTTTCCTCGTTCGTGTTTGTCGTGTTTTCAAACCCATTCCGAGCTTCGTCTTAGCCTTCATGGCCGCCCAGACGGCTGTAGCGGCAGCCCTCTCTCCGAGAGTCGAATCTCTCGCGATGACGCGTCCCAGCGCTCTCTCGGCGAGTATCTTGTCAGCCGCGTGTCTCTCGGTGAGCTCTTTGCTACGCGAATAGTCTATGTCGTGCTCGCGACACGCCGCGTCCAATGGATTTACACCCGGATCACCTCTAGCCAATCGTTCTTGCAAACGAGTACCCGGACCGCAAAACTGATAGCCGGGAATGTGCAATTCGAACGGAAGTGCACCAATCGCGCGATTAAACAGACCTCCACCTGTTTTTTTTGTTTTCATTGACATTCGCCGCATTCGGCGCTAAAATCGCGAATGTTCAAAGGTCTCGACAGCAGGACGAACATCTGTGCGACTGAGCGATTCGCGGTGCCGCGCATCTATAAATAGACGTTCAAACGAGAAAGTTCGATTCAGTCGTACAAAGCGTGAGGAAAAAAAAATGAGATTTGTGCGACAACTGTGGGCGATTCGCGTGACGAATTGCGACGACAGATCACGACCGATGGAGGGCAACGCGGAGAAGCGCAGACACGGTACGATGCTGCCGACTACTATACGCGCGATCATTTGCGGTCCCTCGAATTGCGGTAAAACCAACGTTCTGATAAGTTTGCTGGAAAGTCCGCACGGTGTACGTTTCGAGAATGTGTACGTGTACTCGAAATCGCTGCGACAACCGAAATACCGATATCTGGAGAATTTATTGACATCGATCGACGAAATCGGCTACTACACCTTCTCCAATAACAGTGACGTCATATCAACATCATCGGGTATGTAGTATAGCATACTACATACAGTGCTCGTACGACAAAACGTTATCAGCGTATCGATTTCGTCGCGATAATGACTGCGTCGCGTGGTTCGCCGAGGAACTCAAAGGATTGGCGCATCGCGTAAAGAACATCTTATCCGACATTGTGTGCATGGTAGAGCTAACGCGAGACGAGCGGGAGACATTTCGCAGCGCGGCGCAATGTCACATTTGCGAAAAACCGTTCGCGCCGGATGATAATCGTGTACGCGATCATTGCCACCTGACCGGGCGTTACAGAGGTCCAGCACATTCGACGTGCAATCTGAATTATAAGGATTCTCACTTCATCCCAGTCATTTTTCACAATCTATCGGGCTATGACGCACACTTTATTATCAAGGAGATAGCTGCCGCGTTCGAAGGCTCGATCGATGTACTGCCTATAACAAAGGAAAAGTACATCTCATTCACGAAGCATGTGAAAGACACAGCCGACAGATCAGATTCGCGCAACGACATAAAATTAAGATTTATCGACTCGTATAAATTTCTGAGCGCGAGTCTCGCAAAATTGGCATCCTTCCTCGACAAGGATAAATTAAAAATTATACGTTCCAAATTTTCCGCGTTATCCGACGACGATTTCAAATTATTGACGCGAAAAGGTGTCTTTCCATACGAATACGTGGACAGCGTCGAAAAGCTGGAGGATACGTGTTTACCGCCGCGCGATTCATTTTACAGTTCCTTGACCGGTGAAACCGTATCCGAGAGCGATTACGCGCACGCCGCGAACGTATAGCAGCGATTCTCCGTTCGAACCCTGGGCGAATACAGCGATCTATACCTGAAAACCGATGTATTGCTGTTGGCCGACGTGTTTGAAAATTTCCGCGACAGCTGCGTCGCGAGTTACGGACTCGATCCCGCGTACTACTACACTTTACCAGGCTTTACGTGGGACGCCATGTTGAAACATACCTGTATCAATTTCGAACTGCTGACCGACATTGACATGGTTATGTTTATCGAACGTGGTATTCGCGGCGGCCTGAGTCAATGTTCCGGCAGATACGCGCAGGCCAACAACAAATATATGCAGTCGTACGATTCATCGAAACCGTCGTCTTACCTAATGTACTTCGATGTAAATAACCTGTACGGCTGGGCGATGTGTCGGCCATTGCCCTATGCGGAGTTTCGATGGGTCGAAGACGTGTCGAATTTCAACTTTAACGCGATCGCTTTGGATTCGCCTACCGGCTATATTCTCGAGGTCGACCTAGAGTATCCTGCGGATAAACACGACGCGCACACTGACCTACCGTTCTGTCCGATGCGCGATAAACCGCCCGGCAAACGGCAGGACAAACTTCTCGCTACGGTGAACGATAAGGAGCGTTACGTTATTCATTATCGCAATCTACAGCAGTGCACGCGCCACGGTCTTCGCGTCACAAAAATACATCGCGTATTACAATTCGTTCAATCTGCGTGGCTCCGCGCTTACATCGAACTCAATACAAAATTTAGAACACATGCCAAAAATGAGTTCGAAAAAAATTTATATAAATTAATGAATAACGCAGTTTTCGGGAAAACGATGGAGAATGTACGCAATCACGTCGATGTAAAATTACTGACGAAGTGGGACGGACGATACGGCGCGGAGGCAATGATCGCGCGACCGAATTTCCACAGCAGGAGTGTGTTTTCGGAAAATCTGATAGCCGTCGAACTGCGCAAACTCGAGGTGAAATTCGACAAACCGATCTACGTCGGCATGTGCATCCTCGACCTGTCGAAGGTATGCCTATACGAATTTCACCACGAGTACATGTCTCCCCTGTACCGCGACTCGTGTAGAATCATGTATACCGACACGGACAGTTTGATTTATCATATCAAGTGCGACGACGCGTACGAGACGATGAAACGTGATATAGCCAGGTTCGACACGAGTGACTACGCGGTAGATAACGCTTATGGTATGCCTCTCGTGAATAAAAAAGTGCCGGGCCTGATGAAGGACGAAAACAACGGCGCGATCATAACCGAATTCGTTGGACTTAGGGCGAAAATGTACGCCTTGCGAGTCGATGGCAAAAAAGATTGTAAAAAAGCGAAAGGTGTCAAAAACAACGTTATCGCGCGCACCATTACGTTCGACGACTACACGCTGTGTCTGAACGATGAGATGGAAATTACTCGACCGCAGTCGTGCATACGATCGAAAATGCACGAAGTGTACACTATCAGCGAGACGAAAATCGCTCTGAGTCCGTATGACGATAAGCGATATATCGTGCCGGATTCGACCGATACGTTGCCGTGGGGACATTACCGAATATAACGTAATGTATATACGTATGTAATGTATATACGTATGTAATGTATGTAATATAATGTATACAATGTATGTATGTATGTATGTATGTATGTATGTATGTATATATATGTATGTAATGTATGTAGTAGATAACACGACATATGTATGTATGTAACGTAATATAATGTAGTAGTATAACATATAAATGTATGTATGTATGTATGTATGTATGTATGTATGTAATGTAACGTATGTATTATATTAATGGAAGGATATTAATAAAGATATCGTACATGTATTTAGCATTTAATATTTTTTATTATATACTTTATATGTATTACATATTTCAAACACTTTACATGTATCATTTTTTTATATTAAGAATAAAATACAGTTTGCACGAATCAAATAACATTATTCTTATGTATCCAAGAGTTGTGCGATCCATCGAATCCCAGCCATTTCACGTAAACCTCGTCGCCCTTCCTGCGCAGTACTTTCTCCACGAGATACACGTCAGGATACGTCGCGCGATGCAACTCATACTCGTAGAACGCTCCAGCGACGGATTTTCCACGATAGTCCTCGAGTAGATAGGTTACGGGATTGGTATGCTGCACTTTAACGATCTTAAACACCTCGGTGGTCCAATTCGGCGTGTAACCCTTCTCGAAAATCGTCTTGTATTTGCTGACGCGTACCGAGTCGCCCGTTTTGAACTTTGCCGGGCCCGCGATCTTTATCGCGCTGTACACCGTAGCCAAGAGTCTTTCGGCGATCGCGGGGGTAACGTCGACGGGTCGCATGCCGATCGTTCGATGCTTGCGCGCGTTGTAATCCGACACGAGTCGCGGCAAGGCGTCGACCCACTTGTAATTTCCATTGAGCGTAAACATCTTCCACATATTGTTTTTTAACGTGCGATTGAATCGCTCGACGACCGATGCCTTCATCACCGAATACGTGGAATAATGATTGATGCCGTGTTTTCTCACGAGACGTTGCACGTCGGTGTTGTAAAATTCCTTCCCCATGTCGGTTTGTAGATTACTAGGGCACCTCCCGCTATCTCGAATTATCTCAGCGATAGCGTCAGCTGTCTCGCTGCCGCCTTTACCCTTGAGCGGCACGGCCCACGCGTACTTGCTCAACACATCGATGACGGTGAGTATGTAGTGGTGGCCTCCGTTGAAACGCGAGTACGGACGCATCTCGACGATATCAGCCTGCCACAGATCGTCGTATCCTCGCACTATGACGTGTCTGCGGGGAAAATTTCTTCTCGCCGGTGCGTGCAATTCGTCCACCAGCCGTCGCTTTTCGATATTTTTATCCACATCGGTCGATTTTAACGGTCTCATGTTCGGTTAACGTTTCGTTGGTTGTTCTTCGTCGTTCTTTAACTGTACGTAGCCGTTTCTGTTTATGTTTCTGCGTCGTTCGTCGCTGTTTCTGAACCGCTCAGATACGATTTCGAGCCGTTCCTGAACCGTTTGACGGCCGTCCGACAACCGTTCCTGAATCGTTCGTTGTCGTTCGTCGTCGTCAGTTAACCGTTGTTTATCATTCATCGTCGTCGTCGTCGTCGTCGTCGACGTTCTTTAGCCGTTTGTAGCCTTTCCTGTCACCGCGTTTTCGCGTCAATAATTTGAAATCGTCGTCGGATAACGCGGAAAATTTGGAACGTATAATTTTTAATTTATCCTTGTCGAGGAAGGATGCCAATTTTGCGAGACTCGCGCTCAGAAATTTATACGAGTCGATAAATCTTAATTTTATGTCGTTGCGCGAATCTGATCTGTCGGCTGTGTCTTTCACATGCTTCGTGAATGAGATGTACTTTTCCTTTGTTATAGGCAGTACATCGATCGAGCCTTCGAACGCGGCAGCTATCTCCTTGATAATAAAGTGTGCGTCATAGCCCGATAGATTGTGAAAAATGACTGGGATGAAGTGAGAATCCTTATAATTCAGATTGCACGTCGAATGTGCTGGACCTCTGTAACGCCCGGTCAGGTGGCAATGATCGCGTACACGATTATCATCCGGCGCGAACGGTTTTTCGCAAATGTGACATTGCGCCGCGCTGCGAAATGTCTCCCGCTCGTCTCGCGTTAGCTCTACCATGCACACAATGTCGGATAAGATGTTCTTTACGCGATGCGCCAATCCTTTGAGTTCCTCGGCGAACCACGCGACGCAGTCATTATCGCGACGAAATCGATACGCTGATAACGTTTTGTCGTACGAGCACTGTATGTAGTATGCTATACTACATACCCGATGATGTTGATAGACGTATGACGCGTGTTCCGTCTCCGGTTGTGTCTTCTGCAGCACGCACTCCAGATCGGCATATACCACGAAGGGAAGACGCTCTTTCCTGCTGTGGTTCTTGAAGCACAGCCACTTGTTGTTCTCGCTCGGTAGTCTGATGGTGCAGTTGTTTACCTCTCGGCAATCCACAGTGTGAGACTGCAACTTGTCGCTCGAACTGAAGTAGTGAAGACATCTGAAAAAAAAGAAACACAATTATTATAAATTTTTTATACACAAAATATAAATTTGTATATATTATTTTAAAAAAGTATAGGTACTTACCGATCACAAATGTACTTTGTGTGTCCATGTTTATTAATTTGTGAGCTCACGAGGCGGGATAGATTCTTGATCCACGCAAAATGTCCAACATTGTTGTCCCGTGGGTCCTGCACGTACAGCAGATTCACGTGTTTCTTACTCGTGCGGTCGGTAAGCCGTATTGGAAGAACGTTCGACGTCTTCTGTCCCTCGATGATATACACATTGATCGACACGTCGTTGAGTCGTTCGAAATGTTTAATCTGACTCAACGTCATTGGGAACTCAATGTCTCGTACGTTCAATACCGTTGAATAATGCGGGTATGATGATTCCAGATCTGAATGTCTTTCGGCTGGATGCAGAGCAGCCGTCACTGCCCACGCAAAACACGCATTATCCATTGATCGCACATTGATTACCGCTCTCTTCGATTGAATGTCTTGAGGCAATTTCAAGTGACACCCCGCGCGCAAAGGATTGTATCTGTTGACGTTCACCGTCAAATTGAGGATTCGCGTCAATGCCCACCCACTGTCGCGTTCCTGGAACTCCTCGAGTTTCGCTAATGTGGGCTCAATAACGTGCCGCTCGTACCACTCGCGCAAGTGCGATGTACGACAGAGTTCTTTATTATTTGTAGTTATACTCTTATTGGCACGTTTATCACCCGCCACAAACTCCCCGTTGAACGCGGTGTTCACTTTGACACAGTTATGTGTTTTTATAATGTCTCGCACTCGCTTGCACACTACGCTGCAGGCGTCTTCCAAAAACTGTCGCGGATCTATATGGTCTGTATTAATTACCGCACCGGTCATTATCCGCGATTCGAACGCTACATCGATTTCTCGCCATATGAGTTCTGTCGCGCGCGTGTCGCCACTGTTACCGGCATTCGCATAATCACCACCGCTACGGATAAATTTTCTTTCCAATCGCGTCTTCGCACCCTCGAGTCGCGCGATTCTGGCAACCAACTTTTGCCTCCGCCCGATCGAGAGCCGCTGACGTTTGGCACGACAGCCTTCTTCGAGCTGCTCGACGAATTCCGCGCATTGCAGCGCCCATGTGAAAAATTCACCCACGGTAGCGACTTGGTCGGACAGCTCCAATAGATCGCGTTCGGTTTGCTCGAATTGATCCATGTTTGATCTATTTCACACAAATATAAGCACCGTTTCTTCTTGTTCACTGTTATTAAAAAATGTTCACGTCGCGAAAACTAATGTTTTTATTTTCGTTGACATTCGCAATCCTTAATCATCGGAGCGGGACCGTCGATGTGCGTTTGCTGCCACGGTTGATTCCAGTGTTCGTCACAGCGACGATAGGTCTGAACCTCCAAATCCGCCTTTATATGCTCCGGAAGTTTGTCCCACACGTAGTAGACGTGATCGCCGCACATTTGCAATAGAACGGCTTTCGGCACGAATTGCAGCTGTTCGGCGCTAAAATCGCGAATGTCCGACGGTCTCGACAGCAGGACAAACATCTTTGCGACTGAGCGATAAAAGAATCTCTTTTACAGAGCACTTGCACATGATAATGTTCAACCATACAATAACGAAGAAACCGCGTTACTTTTCGACCGATCTATAGCTCTCAAATCTCACTACTGCGGCTCGACGTGCTTCATCCCTCGTTATATACCCTTTGCTATCTCTCTCGCTCCAACTGATTTTTGAAAGATCTTTTCCTTTGTCTCGCGTACTGCGTCGTAAAAAATAGCGTGAAATTGTTTAGTCTACGCGCGATAACACCCCCTTTTTCTAGAAAAATTTTGTTTGCGACGAACATGTTCCGACAGGTTCGACGCGTTATCGGGTTGATCATCGTCCCGATGACGTCATTTCTTCCTTTGTCTTTTACGTACTGCGTAGATATATTGTTTTTTAAGTATAAATCATACTATAATTCCTTCGCGCGCATTTCTATTCGAGCCGTATATGCGACGTCCGCCAAAACTCCGGCTGCTTGAATTTTACAATCAAATATCGCATATCATAACATAGAAGCGAGGCGTCGATACTCCAGCGGACGTCTACGCTCGCAGGTGTAATGCGAGACGTATTGCTATCAGTTTTATACACCGCCATTATATTTTTTTCTCTGGCGACTTCTCCGTTCTGCAACCGTCATTGAATTCAGTCGCATCGAGTCAGCGCAAAGTGGTTTACGTGTTTTTACGAGTTTTTTTTGTGTACGAACGCGTGTTCGGACGTGTTATGTGATTTTTTGTGATGTCTCCGCGCAAACCTTTTATACCTAAAGACATAGAAGATAATGAAATTTTGGGGGGACCTGATGCTCCCCAGTTTGAAGACGCTATAGAGACGTTTGAAGGCGCTTCTCCCGCGCCTCGACTTCCATTTTTCGGCACGATATCCGCGCCTGGCCGCGCGCGGGAAGACCTCTTCCGTCTGACGGGGGACCGATCTCTCCTCGTGGACGAGGCGCTGATTGCCTACGCGAACCGCGTAGCGAGTTTGTAGAGATTCACCGCCCTGCTAAGGTAAGATTTCCCTCGGCGTGTAAATATATGATTTGCTATCTACAATGCTGATAGAAGCTAGATACATACGCGGTGCGACCGCGGACCCTCGCGCGGACCCGCGGCGCGACGCCGACCCCCCCCCCCCCTCGCGGACCCGCGGCGCGGCGCGGACCCGCGGCGCGGCGCGGACCCGCGGCGCGACGCCGACCCCCCCCCCTTGCGGACCCGCGGCGCGACGCCGACCCCCCTCGCGGACCCGCGGCGCGGCGCGGCGCGAACGCGAACTCGAACGCGGTTGAGTCATCCCGGTGAGTCATCCAGGTGAGTCATCCCGGTGAGTCATCCCGGTGAGTCATCCCGGTGAGTCATCCCGGTGGTATGCCAAGGTCACCCCCCTCCCCCTCACCCCCTCGTAATCCGATACCCTTGTGTAACCCGATACCCCCCCCCCTCGCCCCCCCGTAATCCGATACTCTTGTGTAACCCGATACCCCCCCCTCCCCCTCACCCCCGCGAAATCCGATACCCTTGTGTAACCCGATACCCCCCCTCACCCTCACCCCCGCGAAATCCGATACCCTTGTGTAACCCGATACCCACCCCCCTCCCCCTCACCCCCCGCGACATCCGATACCCTTGTGTAACCCGATACCCCGCCCCCTCCCCCTCCCCCTCACCCCCCCGCGTAACCCGATACCCCCCCCCCTCCCTCACCCCCCCTCGGAGCTCCATGGTTAGAATCGGCCTATACTAACTACTCATTATTAATCAAAACTACGAAATACTGTGCTGTGGTATAATAATAATCATGTAATAATTCTAGGTAGGCTAATTCTTGATAGGCTTAGGTTTTTCATTCCCAATTTTTTGTACTTTGTTCTTTGCGAACGATAGCCAGTTTTGCACCCCGGCACAAAACAATTTCAATACTTTTCACTTTCAATAAATTATACGAATTATACGAATATTACGTAAATCTGATCGGTCTTATGGCTGATGGCAGAGAACAAGGAATGAAACGTAAACGCCTCGTCTTTTGAAAGAAGCTCTGTGAGCGCCAAACTCAAAGCTGACAAGGCCGATCCCGCTAAGTTTTGCAAGTCACAGAAATGATCATCTCGTTTTGAAGCTGTTTCATTCAGTGAGGCTTTTATTTCTGGATTTAACTTCGGCGCCTCTAGACAGCAAATACCTTTTCGGGGGTATTTATCGAGAATTTCTTTTTTCACTTCTTTTGGAAGGCCTTTGGACAAAACAAACTTCCATCTCGAAGCCAGATCCGGATGCATATTTTGTTCTGGATCGGAAGGTAAAGCTAGATCTTTCCCGAGGATTTTTAATACTTCCTCGTTTAGTGGTTGGATTGGGACTGATGACAGCTCCTTGTTTCCGTCCATTGTATCCTTCAGCTCGGATGACGAATCGCCTTTATCGGCGCTTGTCTCCTCTGGAAGTAAATAATTTACAATCTCATCGTTCTTTTTATCTGCCCCTTCCTCTGTAAGGGTTCCTAGAGAAAACGAGAGCATTGTTGAAAAGGAAATGAGAATCTGTACTTTATACAGAATTCATGTTTGGTATTTGTTCCATTCTGTGCATGGATTCTAACCAACAAATAGTTCACGTATGCTCGACGTCCGGTATATGTCTCATCTTATGAGTGAGCTCAACCGACTTTGAGAGCTTAAGAAAAATGTACTTCTTATCAATCAATGTATTGGGAGAAGGAGATCTCCGATCGTAATGTGCTTCGCCGGAATCTTGTCTCGATAGTCGCGAGACCTTGTTCTCTAGTTTCTCTAATTTGCGTAGAATCCTTTCCGTGCTGTCTTCATTCGACGAATGTTTTCTTTTCCGTGATTTTCCCATCCTTTGGCGGGGAAAAGAACAGAAATTTGTAATTTTTCGTGAAAACGAACTTTGTGCGTGCAACGACAACGAGCACAAAAAACAATATGAAGCAGGCATGAGGAGAGACGAAGGATCTAGCGGTCCTTTTTTGAACTCTGAAGATTGTGGCGACTCCTGGCAGTAACTAACATTACTACATTTATTAATCCCGAGAACGAGGCGGGAAATATAATATAATATTATATGATTATATATATTTAGATATGTTTTTATATAAAAATTTTTTTAGTGCGTTCTTTCAAAAGACGAGGCGTTAGACAATCTGAAGTTCGTGGAATACATTTCCGATGCCGGAAAGCTCATCGCAGAACTACACCACAAGGAGTCAGTTGCACGAAGAGCATATATTCTTCCTGGATTACAGAAGAATACAAAAACGCTACTCGAGAATACAGATATCGGGCCGCTCCTCTTTGGTGAAAAATTGGGAGAAAAACTCAAGAAAGCAAGATCATTGGAAAAAATGGGAAAGGATCTTAAACCACAGGTTCCGCTGAAAAAACCCCTCAACAAATCAAATTTTTTAAACCAGAAGAGCTCGTCAGGGAAAAATCAGGAGACATCTCAGACGAGCAAGGCTCGACACCAGGCAAGGTCCACTGTCTCCCAGAAATCCAGACAGGCATCATCTCGCCAGTACAGTCAAAATCGTCAGGCCAACAAGACGTCAACCTATTACAAACGATAGAGGTACGGATCGCCGGCAGATTAAAACATTTTCGGAAAAATTGGCAACGTATTACAAGAGACACCTTTGTTTTACAAGCCACAAAGGGATATAGAATTCCATTTGTTTCAACTCCTAAACAAACTGCCATTCCCTCTAGTAGAGAATGGTCCAAGAAAGAAAAATTCTGGATTAAAACAGAGGTTGAGAAGTTGCAACAAATGGGTGCAATAGAACCCTGTTCCCCTACCGAGGGTCAGTTTATTTCATCGTTTTTTCTAGTCGACAAACCGAACGGCTCTAAGCGTTTTATTTTAAATTTAAAGAGACTAAACAAGTTTGTAAATGCCCCTCACTTCAAACTGGAGGACATCAAAGTAGCATGCCGATTACACAGGCACACAAAAAAGTGTCTTGGCCGAGACACTACACTAGTGTATTCCCATGTACTTTTTTCCGCTGAATCCGAATCCAAAGTCAGAATTGTCAGATTGGCTAAAATTTATGAGATAACCACAAAAAAATGCTCAAGAACACGAATTAAAGGCAAAAAAAAATTGTTTTGGCCGAGACACTACACTACTGTATTCCCATGTATTTTTTCCCGCTGAATGCGAATCCGAAGTTAAAACTGACAGACTGGTTCAATATTATGACGTATCCTTAAGGACGTTCTCCGGTCCTTATACTAGAGAAAATCGATTTTCTTTAGATTTTCTTGAAACTGTGAATATACGTTAATTTAGGTGTGCTTTATGCGTGGTATAAATTTCAGTACCTCTTCCGGTATAAAAAATCAAGATACTGAGCCTCAAAGTTTCAATTTTTACCAAAAAAAATTTTTTAATTTAATTTTATTTTATTTTGGCATTTTTTCCTTATAGAACTCGACGAGAGGAGCAACTTTGGTCCTTTTGACCAACCTCGTATCTTTTACCGTTTGGCCTGGAAAACCTTTTTATTAGTAAAAGTTGAAACTTTGAGGCTCAGTATCTTTATTTTTTATACCGGAAGAGGTACTGAAATTTATACCACGCATAAAGCACACCTAAATTAACGTATATTCACAGTTTCAAGAAAATCTAGAGAAAATCGATTTTCTCTAGTATAAGGACCGGAGAACGTCCTTAAGGATACGTCATAATATTGAACCAGTCTGTCAGTTTTAACTTCGGATTCGTATTCAGCGGGAAAAAATACATGGGAATACAGTAGTGTAGTGTCTCGGCCAAAACAATTTTTTTTTGCCTTTAATTCGTGTTTTTGAGCATTTTTTTGTGGTTATCTCATAAATTTTAGCCAATCTGACAATTCTGACTTCGGATTCGGATTCAGCGGGAAAAAGTACATGGGAATACACTAGTGTAATGTCTCGGCCAAGACACTTTTTTTTGTGTGCCTGTGTTATTGTTCCCGAAAGCGTATTTAGGTCATATAGATTTAAAAAATGCATATTTCACTATCCCAATAGATAAAAGAGATAGGAAATTCCTAAGATTTGAATTCGAAGGACAACTCTACGAGTTTACGTGTTTACCCTTCGGGTTAAATATTAGCCCTTACGTTTTCACAAAAGTTTTAAAGCCAGTTGTAAATGAACAAAGAAAGAAGAACTTCTTATCGGTAGTTTATTTAGACGATTTTCTTCTTGTCGGGGATTCTTACGAATCATGCCGAAAAAATATTAAGGAAATGATTTCTCTTGTAGAATCGTTAGGTTTTTTGGTAAACTATCAGAAAAGCAAAACCTCTCCAAGTAATTCGTGCGAATTTTTAGGTTTCTTATTGAAGTCGAAAACCATGACTCTTGAGCTAACACAAGAAAAACGTCTAAATAATAAAAACTTAGTCTTATCCTTCAGGAACAAAACAAACTGCACAATTCGAGAATTTGCTCAACTTATCGGTCGTCTTGTAGCTAGCTGTCCGGCGGTTGAATATTCTTGGATATATACAAAGAGACTTGAGAGAGCTAAGTTCCTTGCTCTCCAAATCACGGACGGAGATTATGATCGAAACATGATCTTGCCAGAATATCTGCAAGAGGATTTAATTTGGTGGTCAAACAAAATTCCGGTGGCACGTAATCCCATAAAAACTTTCTCTTTTGAAAAAGAAATATTTTCCGATGCCTCCACTACAGGCTGGGGAGCCCATTGTGAAGGCGAAAATATCCATGGTTTTTGGAAAGAGTCAGAAAGATCCTATCACATAAACTTTTTAGAACTAACAGCTGCCTTCTTAGCACTAAAATCATTCGCGTCCAATTTACAAAATTGTGAAATCCTACTCCGTATAGATAACACCACCGCTATTGCATACATCAACAGAGCAGGTGGTATACAATACCCACATCTTAATAATTTAGCTAGAGAAATATGGCAGTGGTGTGAACACCAAAAATTATTGATATTTGCAGCCTATATCCCATCCGAAGAAAATACGGATGCCGATAGAGAGTCCAGAACAAAAAATATCGATACAGAATGGGAGTTAGCGGATTTCGCGTATAACAAAATTACTCAAACTTTAGGAGAGCCGGAAATTGACCTCTTTGCGTCGAGGGCGAATGCAAAGTGCAAAATCTTTTGTGCTTGGCACAAAGACCCAGAGGCATTTGCTATCGATGCTTTCACGATCTCATGGAAAGAATATTTTTTCTTTGCTTTTCCGCATTCTCAGTAATACACAGAGTATTGAATAAGATTCGTTTAGAACAAGCCGAAGGAATTGTGGTTGTTCTATTATGGACTTCTCAACCATGATTCCCTGTATTCAATTCTCTATTAATAAGTGATCTTATAAAATTTAGACCCTCAAATTCCTTGCTCTTATCTCCTTGCAGGGCCCAACAACACGAGTTATGTCACTCGCTTACCCTGGTTGCAGGACTGCTATCAGGGAAGCCTATCGAAGAAAAAACCTCGCGGACTCGACACTAGACATTCTCGTAGCTTCTTTGGCGAATGGAACTATTAACCAATATAATGTTGCATTGAAGAGTTGGTGGAAGTTCTGCAACGAACGGGACCATAATCCGTACGAATCAAATGCAAACAATGTCTTAGATTTTCTCACCGAAAGTTTCGACAAAGGAGCCTCTTAATGCACACTCAATTCGGCTAGATCAGCTGTATCATTAATATTATCAAATAGTATTACTAATGATCCAATAATTCACCGCTTTTTTAAAGGGGTTTATAGATTACGACCCTGTCGTCTAAAATATAATAAAATCTGGGACATTTCAATAGTACTAAAATATTTGAGCAATTGGAGCTCGCTTGAAAATCTAGAATTCGGACAGCTTACGGAGAAAACAGTTATGTTATTAGCCTTGGGCACGGGTCACAGGGTACAAACCTTTTCATTAATTAAAATAGAGAATATAAAAATATCTTCTGAGGGTATTGAGATAAAAATTCCGGATCTCATTAAGACATCGAGGGCAGGAATATGCCAACCGATGTTTTTCCTCCCTTTCTTTAAAGAAAAGCCCGAAGTTTGTGTGGCAAAAGCAGTTCAAAGATACCTCGAGGTATCTAAAGATCTTAGGGGAAACATAACAAAGTTATTTATATCGATTAAAAAACCTTATAAGGCGGTTTCATCTCAAACGATTAGTCGTTGGCTGAAAACAGTACTGATTAAAAGCGGTATTAAAGATTATACCGCGCACAGCACGCGACATGCGTCTACATCTGCAGCGTTTAAGAAGGGCATAGACATATCTATTATTAAAAATGCTGCAGGATGGTCAAGAGACTCTCAAGTCTTTGCCAAATTTTATAATCGCCCTGTATGTTCTGAAAAAGAAAACTTTACCTCTTCGGTTCTAAAATAATATAATTTTTTGTTTATATTATAACACATATGTAAGCCTAAACTTGTTTATGTAAAAACTTAGAAATGCCTTTCAGGCTTAGTAAAAGGAAAACGAAAAAAGAAAATTATTATCTCTAAACATCTACATTTATTAATCCCGAAAACGAGGCGGGAAATATAATTATACGATCAAACGAACTTACCTCAAGTGAAGTTCGATCGTAATTATATGACAGCCTCGTTCGAAGGAATTACAGTCCCACCCTTTATATATATTCCCCCCCTTTAAAAGCTATCGCTTTTTTGGCAATAATTTCCTCTAAAAAACAAGCTCTAAAAATATGAAGCAGGCATGAGGAGAGACGAAGGATCTAGCGGTCCTTTTTTGAACTCTGAAGATTGTGGCGACTCCTGGCAGTAACTAACATTACTACATTTATTAATCCCTTCGAACGAGGCTGTCATATAATTACGATCGAACTTCACTTGAGGTAAGTTCGTTTGATCGTATAATAATATATTATATAAAATATGTCTATATATGTCCATACTATGTTTCTTTTTCTTTTGTATAATCTCTGTTCGTATGTACAAGACAAATAATAAAAAAAAGAATTAGAAAATAATTAAAAGGATAATTTTTGCATTTTTTTTCAAAAAAATAAAGTCTGTGCAAATGTGAAAAATTTGTTCATATATAATCATATATAATCATATTTTATATACATTATTACATTTATATATGATTATATATGATTATATATAGACAAAAAATGGACAATGCAAAAATTATTCTTTTAATTATTTTCTAATTATTTTTCTTATTATTTTTCTTGTACATATAAACAGAGATTATACAAGAGAAAAAAAAACTTATATGGACGTATTTTATATAATATTTTATATGTATGTATGCTATTTATTGTATTTCCCCATAGGGTTTACAAGGCGTTTTTTGCGAAAAACGTACCCAAACCTCTTACAATTAGTTATTAATATAAACCGACTTCCCATGGCCATCTTCCTCTTCTTCCTCCTTCGCTTCTGCAACGGCCCCATCCTTGATCCTCCCACCTTCCCGTCACCGCTCTTCCCTATTTAGCCCACTCTCTCTTCTTGCCCTTCTCCTCATCATCGGAGCTCATGAGTAGTTTCTCCTCCATTCTGCTTGCGATTTCATCTTCCTCCGATCTCCCTATACTCCTACGCCCTCTCCCTTCCATTTTCTCCTCTCTCTCCTCTCTCTCTTTATCTCTCCTTTCCACCGACTTATCCTTATGAATCTTCACCCCTATACTGTTCCCTGCCTTTCTCCTCGCCTCCAACACCCGCCACTTCTCCTCGTCTCCCAGCTTCACCAATATCGTCATCCAGGCTCCTCTCTGTCCCACTACTACCACCTCTCTTACCGTCACCCTCACCTTTAACCCTTCCGCAAATAGCTCCTTTACTTTCTCCCAATTCGACTCCTTGCCTCCCCATTTCTCCTTCTCTACCCTTACAATTACGTTCCTTTTCCTTAGCTTATCCTCGTTCCTTTCGCCCACCCCCGCCCACCATTTCTTCTTCTCAGCCCCTCTCTCGTCGCAATCCTCCCTCTTCCTTTTGCCTCCGCTTTGCTCCATTCTTTCTACCTTTCTCTCCAATCTCCTTACTTTCTCCTCAAGCTCCTCTATCCTCTCCTCCTTCCTTTTATCAACCTCTATCTTCTCCTTCGACAGCTTCCTTACCTTCTCCTCAAGCTCCTCTATCCTCTCCTCCTTCCTCCTATCAACCTCTTTCTTCTCCTTCGACAGCTTCCTTATTTTCTCCTCCACAATCCTTTCCACCGCCTCTGCTATTGCTTTCCCCTCGTATTCCATCCTGGGTAGTCCGTAAAAAAGTGCCTTGTTCACCTCTTCTTTATTCCACTTTCCTCCTCCTCCTCCCTCTCCCTACCTCCTCCCCCTCCCCCTCTCCATTCGCCTCTTCCTTCTTCTAAATCCTCCGGCTCCCCTTTTCCTCCCCCTCTTTTCCCTTCTAGTTCTATCATCCATTCCTCTCCTCTCCCTTCCTCATCTAAAACCCATCCCACCGCTTCCTGCCAACTACCATTTCCTGATTCCCAACTCCTACATTCTTCCCACACATGTTCCCACGTTTCCTCCCTAAGTTCACATAACCTACATTTCTTCTTCTCTTCCGTTTCCCAGTATCTGCTCTCTCTCATCTCATTCCCTAATCTAAATCTCGCCACCCTTCTCCATCTACTCTCTCCCCATCCCTTCTTCATATATCCCGGGATACCCTCTCCTTTTATTAGCTTGTACCATTTATTATAATCTGAATTCTCGATCCTCTCCCATCTCTCTCTCCTTTGCAACTTCTTATCTCCTCCAAACAGTTTGTAAAACCATTCGTCTCCATCTTTTCTCAGCTTTTCCAGTTCTTTCAACTCTACTCCTCTGTCTTCGAAGAATTTTCCTCTTTCTCTCTCCCAGCTTGAGCCTTTTTTCCCTTCCTTCTCCCTTCCCTTCAATTCCTCCCAGCATAGCCTTGCCAGTTCACTTCCTCTACCCTCCTCTAACTTTTTCTCGAACCTCCATGAACTCATCCCTGCCCTCCCTCTTAACTTCTCCCTTTGCATCTCCTCCCTAACCAGATACCACGGTGTTCTCCCATCCACTCCCAAGACCCATCTTATATACCTCTCTTCCGTCCTTTCCATTCCTTCCCTTTCTTTCCATTTCCATATTTCCGCTCCATATCCCAACACCGTCCACACTAGTCTATCAAACAGCCACAATCTTTTTCCCCAGTCTCTCCCAAATCTCCTCTTCCCTATCCCCCAGACCTTCCCCATCACTGCAGCTGCCTTCTTAATTCTTTCCCTTACCTGCGCTTCCTGTCCTCCATTCCTTTGAAACACGTACCCTAAATATCGAAATTCCTTCACCTCTCCTAATTCTTTTCCTGCCCATCTCCACCTTCTCTTACTATCCCTCCCTCCTCCTTTCCTAAACCTCATTATTTTTGTTTTCCCCACGTTCAGTTCCAATCTCTTCCTGTTTAGATACCCTTCCAGTCTCTCCAACATGCTCCTCATTTGGTCCTCATCTTCCGCCATTAACACTACGTCGACCGCATAAGCCAAGGTATACACCCTCTTACCTCCTATCATTACTCCTCCCCATTTCACTCTGCCCATTTCCTGTTCCATATCCGCCAACAATACGTTGAACAACAGCGGGCTCAACGGGCACCCCTGCCTTACACCCCTTCCCGTCCAGAACTCTTCTCCCATTCCTTCTCCTACTCTTACCCTACTTCTCGTCTCCCTTAGAATCTCCTCCGTTTTCCTCACCAGTCCTTCCCTTATCCCCCTTTCTCTCATTGCTTTTAATAGTACTCCTCTATCCACCGAGTCGAACGCCGCCTTAAGGTCCACAAAACATACTATCAATTTTCCCCCCTTCTTTTCCAGCCTTCTGTTCACCAAGTAGTTCAGCACATAGATGTTGTCTATGGTTCCCATCATCCCCCTTCTAAAACCTGTCTGATTTTGTGGTACTATTTTCTTTCCCTCTATCTCCTCTCTTAACCTCTCCGCCAGAATGGCTGTGTACACCTTATATAAAGACGGCATTATTGTCACCCCTCTGTACTCCTCCGCTCTTTTTTCCTTCCCCTTTTTTTACGATTGGCGCAATTATTCCCTTCTTCCAATTTTCCGGCCATCCTCCCCCCTTCCATATCCTATTGATATATTTCCATGCCCAATTCTCCAACTCCTTCCCCCCTCGCTTCCAAACCTCGCCTGGAATCCCATCCCTTCCCATTGCCTTTCCATCCTTTAACTTCTTTATCACTCTCCTCATTTCTTCTAGACTTATCTCCTCTTCCTCCTCTCCTTCCTTTACCTCCCTCCCACCTTCCTTCCCCATCCTTACCCTCCCCTCTACTCCTCCCAACAACTTCATAAAGTGTTCTTTCCGTTCTTCCTCTTCTATTCCTTCTTCAATTCCCCTCCTTTTTTTCCTCTCCTTATTTATTATCTCCCATACCTCTGCCTCCCTCCTTGCTCCCTCCACTTTTCTCTCCCATCTCTGATTCTCTTCTTCCTTCTTCCTCTTACACAGCTCCCTAAACTCCTTCCTCTTTTCTTTGTAACCTCTGCCCTCTCCTCTTTCTTTCCTCTAATCCCTTAATTTTCTTCTTGCCTCTTTCTTCATTTCTCGACACTTTTTATCCCATCATCCTACCTTCCCTTTCTTCTTTTCCTCCATCTCCTCTCTACCCCTTTTATTGCCTCTGTTATTCTTACTTCCATTTCTTCCCATTCCTTATTCAACTCTTCCACTTTTTCTTCCACCTCTCCTATTTTTTCAATAAACCTTTTTGCTCCTTCCTCGTTCCATACCCCCCTGCTTCTTTTCCACCCACTTCTTCTGCCTTCCTCCTCGTTCCCCCTTCTCACTACTATTTCCAAGGGGTGATGATCCGAATCCACTCTATCCCCCACTATCATGCTCTCTATCTTCTCTCTTACTTCTCCTTCCCCTATTACGTAATCAATCACCGTATCTCCTCTTCCCCCCGTGAAAGTAAACTCCCCCTTCTCATCTCCTATCACATTTCCATTGAAAATCTCCCATCCTCTCTCCTCTAAGCTATTTACCAGCAGCCTCCCCTCTCTGTTTATCTTCTTATCCTTTGAACTTCTTCCCCCTCCCAGCCTCCCTCCCCCTCCTCTTTCTCTATCCTCCCCCCTTTTTGTCCAGTCCTCGCATTAAAATCTTCCCCAATTATCGTGAACCTTCCTTCTTCTTTCTTTTCCATTATATGTCCCAACTCCTGTAAGATCTCCTCCATCTCCTCTTTTTTTGCATATACCCCTATAATACTCCAGTTCTCGCCATCTATCCTAACCTTTCCTGCTATCACACCCTCCCTATCTATTTCTATTTCTGTTCCCTTCTGTTTTATCCCTTTTCTTATTCCCATTATCATCCCTCCTATTGCTCTCCCTTTTTTATTCTTTTTCTTCGCTAATTGCACTCCCCATTCGTACCCTTTTGGCAGCCTTCCCCTTATTCTTTCCCAGCCCTTTTCTCCTATCCAGGTCTCTACCATGACTAACACATCTTCTTTCTTCAGACCTTCCCAGAAATCTTTATCTTTATTTTCCAAACCAGCTACGTTCCAGAATACCATCCTCCAAACTACTTTACTTCCCCCACCTCTTCTCCTCTTCCCCCGTATTACCACTCTCCACCCCCCCCCTCTAGCCTCTTCACCACTTATCCTCTCGTCTCCATTCCTACTCCTCTCATTCCTCCTTCCCCTTCCCTCCTCTCTCTTCCCTCTCTCTTCCCCCTCCCCCTCCACCTCTCTCATTCTCTCTTCAAGTTTCTCCCTCTTCTCCTTCTCCTTTTCCACTCCTCTTGTATCTGTCCTGTCCGCTCCCTCTCCCTCTTCTACTCCCCCTGCTTCTGCCCTTCATCACTCTTGTCTTCTTCCTCTTTCCCTTTTCCTGCCTCCCAACACCTCCCTCTACTATCACTGAGCCTATCTCTTACCTCATCCCATACCCACCATTCCCCATCTATCCATACCTTTCCCTGCCCTATCCGCACTCTTTTACCCTCTTCCCTTGCCTTCCATGCAATTTGAATTACCCTTCTTCTTATTCTCCTTTCTTCCCATGTTAGGTCTTCCTCGATCCAAGTATTTTCATCTTTCAATTTCCACTTATTTCTCATTATACTTGCCTTCTCTTCCTCGCTTCCCACTCTTACCACTGCCATACCTCCCTTCTCTCTCCTTCCCGCTTCTATTTTTCTGATTTCCTCTATCTTAACATCCACTCCTATCTTTTTCATCACCCCCTCTATTCCCTCCTTTATTCCTCCCGCCTCCTCTTTTACTCCTTTTATCACAACATTTCTCTTCCTTTCTCCCCTCTCCTTCATTTCGTACCTTCTCTCCAGCATTTCTACCCTCTCCTTCCAATCAGGTTCTTCTCTCCCCTCCCCCCTTCTCAGACCTGCGCCTCCTTCTGCACCTTTTCCTCCTTCGTGCCCTCCCTCCTTAGGCTCCGTTCTCATCCCTTCCAGTTTTCGTTCTAAATCCTCTATTCTCTTCTTAAACTCCTCTCTCTCCGCGCTCCACTTCTCCTCTCGCACTCTTAACTCGTTCCTTATCTTCTCTATTTCCCTTCCTTGCTCCTTAAAGCCCTCCCTTAACTCTTCTCTCATGCTCCTAAAGCCCTCTCTCAATTCGCCAATTATCTCCCTCATCTCCTTCTCACCTACCTCCGTTTCCGTTTTTGGCGACCTTGCCGTTATATTGCTTCTCTTGAATACTGCGTCCTTCTCTTCCCCCCCACTTTTATCTAAATCATCCCTCTTCCTTTTCCAAAACTCATCTAATGTTCCCGTGCTTCCCGTGCTCCCCGTACTCCCTCTTCTGCCTCTATCCTTTTCTTTTAATTTATCTGCCGCCTTCTTTATCTCCGTTCCGCTTTCTTTCTTTTCACTCATCTCTGCCTACTCTGTGTCTCACTTCTACCTCTACCTGTGCTATACTCTATGCTCTACCTCCGTTCCCCTGCCTAGTCGCTCCTCTATACTGTCTCTCGTTCTCGCCCTACCCAGCGCTACCGCACGCGTCTCGGCTCACCTGTCGCGTCGCCCCTCTATCCCAGCTATTGTTCGTGCCGTACCCTTTGTCCGAGCCCCGTCACTCTTTCTCCCTATACTCCCTTTTCCCACTCCTCCACCACTCTCCCCTTTCTTCTCCACGCTCACTCACCTTTGCTCCTCCCTTCTCGCACACTCTCGTCCTCCTCCGCCTCCTCTGTCTCTCCTTAATCTTCACTTTATACTCGCACACTCTCACACGCTGTCAACTCACTCGCACCGGAAACGGAATATATAATATTTTATACAATATTATATAATTATATATATTTAAATATTGTTTTATATAAAAAATTTTTTACCTTGATGTGTCGGCACGTGCTGTCGTCGCCAAGTTGACACTTGAACATTGAAACGGATCGTCACGTGATCCACCAATGATGGAACACAAGCGCTGCGAGTGGTAACATTTAACACTCAACTTTCGCCCAAAATTAGGCCAGGTTTTTGCGGGTAGCCAAGTATGGAGATCGGTCTCCTTATATCTTACTCCCTGATAGCAACTATGTATCAAATATCTGAATAATACTAATACTGAATAATACTAAAATATATAGACCTACTTAGTTTATTGTAATTCTCTATCATTTTCCTTCCGTTTTTTAATGTAAAAGTTGATAATTCATGCGAAAATATACGCAGTTTTATACGCTTCGCCTTGCAAAGTATATGCGTGAGTCCCTCTCCCGCCCTGCTATATTTTTCAAACTTTTTTTGCTAATAATTTTGTAACGAATAACGAGCGACGGCTAAAACCTTCTGAAGGTCACTCGGGGTCATGACCTTGACAACATATATCAAGGTTATTGAAATCGGTGATGCCGCCCTTAATCTTATATTTTCCCCCAAAATAAATACGCCAAGTACATAAAAAAATATTTAAAGGTGTATGCATCATTAAATAAAGATTTAACAAAAATGAATATGAAATCAATTCAATCAGTCAAGTACTACTGATTGTAAGAACATTTATAAAATAATTATTTTGATTTACAGCATATCCGAAGTTTATAATAATTAGGGATTTGTTAACCTTTTGTTGTAAGTTTCTTACATCTAACAGCTTTGATTTTAAATTCACAATTTTTCATTAAAAAAATTTTTCTAATTATAAAATTTGAAATATTCAGGTAATTAAAAATTGATTTTTCCGTTAGATTAATCAAATTGTGCACAATCAAATAGCCAAAATATAATTTTTAATTGTTTGCAAAAATTAACATCAAATATCAGTATTTATAGTAGTCCTAATATCAAGAGACACGGTAGTGCCTCGCGCCAAGTACGCGCGGAGCGAGACGCACCGTGACTCTTTTACGCGAACGCACGAGTTGCGAGTACTCGAGATTTTGAGATCTCAATAACGAGTGAACGGATCAAGTTCTAAGTAGGCTTGATCGATAGCTTGGGTCGATTTACGAATAAGAGTGTTTTTATTTTTCCGCTACGTGCCCTACGAGCGGAGATATTACGATGCAAAGTCCGAAATTGTAAATTTTACAATTAAGATACGTCATCGTCGTCGTCGTTGCCGTACGGTTGCTTTTTTCCTCGATAGATGGCATTTGAGAACTTGTCGAGCGTTCCCCCGGGTCCCCCCCATGACAGTGTTGCTACATTGAAAAGAGACAGTATATACGCGTACGTGTGCGCTCGTCGCTCAGTGCGTTCGCGCGGACAGCGCGCTGTCAGTCAGTCATATAACCTAGAAATATCTATCGCGTTCGCGCGTAACACCGTGGTCTCTCATCGTTAAATATTACTAAGTACGATCGTTTAATTCCGAATTTCGGTCGCGTCGCGCAAGGATCGAAGTGCCACGAAATTAGGATGTGGGTGTCACAAGACAAGAGCAGAATATCAGCGGGATATGTAGTGATAGTCGTGACCGTTTACTATGTTTACGGGAGCGTTATTTCTGTAGTAACTTACAATAGTTGCTTTCCATTTACACTCAAGTGATCTGAGTCACTCAGATATGTATACTCAGGTAAGATATGACATTTTGTATTTACCTGCTTATTTTGGTGACAAAGCTATCGTATAATAATACAGGTCCATAGCCTCACTTTTGATGTGAGTTTATTAGATTCATTAAAGCACATGGTCTCGATTGTGAATAAAAACTCAGTTGAATCTCACTTGCCAGCATGCAAAAAAACGTGCATTTAACTGAGTTATGACGTCACAAGTGAGAATTATCTACGTTTTGATGTAAATGGAAAGCAACTATTAATTCACTCATTTAGAGGCAAAGCACATAACATGACGTAGCGATATACGATGGTCGTAGTCCTCAACCTGATAAATCAGGATACGCCAAAGCTTGTGCGTTACTTACATCCACGACTACGACTGTCATATGTGCTTTGGCCCTTACGTGGAGGAATTATCTTATAAGTTACTACAAAAGTAACGCTCGTGTAAACGTAGTACGTGACAGATAGTGTGTGTGTATGTATGTGTGTGTGATCATCAATATATCATATAATATTATATATTAGAAGGTGCATCCAAAATCACACACGTATGCATATGCTGTCTTGTAAATGTCTTGTAAATTGCTGTCTTGGAAAAGTTGAAGAGAATGAGAAAGTGATCTGTAGCGCAATTCATATTGTAGGCAAGTTAAAATATTAATTGAATCAAGTTTATTATATTATTTATGATAGACGTTGATTTTATATCTTAGTGTCTGGAAATATTAATTATTCACGAAAGCAATAACAACAAAATAAATTTTGATAAATTTTATATTTGTATTCAGCTATCTCTAACATTTTAAAAAATAATTAAATTAAATATGTTCTTCTCACACACAAAAAAGATTATATTCTAAAAGAATTAATTAATATTTAATCTAAATATATCTATCATAATAAAAATTATAATAGCAAAGTTTTTGGAAGTGGTGGACAAACCAGTTTATATTTTTAATGCAAACTTTACCTTGAATTTTTATATTCGTTGTCAGTCATCAAAGAATTTTTTCTGCAGATATTTGAAGACTGGTGGATAATGGATTTTCTCGTGATTGAGCGCATACACGATTCTCTCTATTTAGATACTAACTTTTTGAATTCTTACACTAAGACTTTACTTTGGCGTATGGCAAACTCTTTGGTAACAAAGTTCTTAACAAGGTAAGATTTAAGATTATGCAATATAATTATAATTAATTATCGTTTGGGAATATTATACATAACATTAACATAATTATTTTTTAAGGCAATTATGAAGGAGAGGAGCTTTCTTACCGATTTGGCTCAAACTTCACAATTTTGTATATTTTGGTGCGTACAACATAAATTTGTAAGAGGGAGGGGGAGAGAGAGAGGGGGAGAGAGAGAGAGAGAGAGAGAGAGAGAGAGAGAGAGAGAGGGAGGGAGAGAGGGAGAGAGGGAGAGAGGGAGAGAGAGAGGGAAAGGGAGAGGGAGAGGGAGAGGGAGAGGGAGAGGGAGAGGGAGAGGGAGAGGGAGAGGGAGAGGGAGAGGGAGAGGGAGAGGGAGAGGGAGAGGGAGAGGGAGAGGGAGAGGGAGAGGGAGAGGGAGAGGAGAGGGAGAGGGAGAGGGAGAGGGAGAGGGAGAGGGAGAGGGGAGTGAGAGGGAGAGGGAGAGAGGGAGAGGAGGGAGAGGGAGGGAGAGAGAGAGAGAGAGGGGAGAGGGGAGAGAGATAGAGAGAGGAGAGAGAGAGAGAGAGAGAGAGAGAGAGAGAGAGAGAGAGAGGAGAAGAGAGAGAGAGAGAGAGAGAGAGAGAGAGAGAGAGAGAGAGAGAGAGAGAGAGAGAGAGAGAGAGAGAGAGAGAGAGAGAGAGAGAGAGAGAGAGAGAGAGAGAGAGATTGATGTGGTTTATTTAGCCTCAGCGGCTACTTTAAAAATATACATTTTACATGTTATTAATTGTCGCTTGGGAATTTACAAGTGGTCCAACATTTGTTGCAAGGATTGGGGAAACCCAAGAAAAACCCAACCAGACCAGGTCAATTAGTTCACTAAATAAGTATTCGATTAACAGTTCGTACAATTCTCTCACACATACACTTCTTTAACATATTTGCCCGCTTTTCTTCTAAATGCATTGACATTGTCAATTGATTTTATATCATTAGGTAAGTCGTTATAAATTTTAAAGCTGTTGTACATTAGTGTTTGTTGCGATTTTGTTTGATTTCGCCTTGAAATACAAATTTTATTGCGCTGTCGTGTATTGTAAGAGTGGGTCTCGCCCACAAGTTTTAAACTTTCCGCAAGATACGACGGACTTATTTTTAGTTTCATTTTATGTACAAATATAAGTGTATTCAAAGCAATTCTTTGTCGAACATTAAAGAAATGTAACGCATTTAACATTAAATTTATCGGTGTGAACTTACTACATCTAATAATTGCACGCATCGCTCAGTTTTGCGCTTTTTGTAACAACTTAAGTTCAGTTTTGCCGACGTCTAAGAAAATTGTAGAACAATAGTCAAAATGCGGGGCAATTATACTTTTGTAAATAATAATTCTAGTTAGTGGCGACATTGAGTCTCCAATTCTAAATAAAAAATTTACTTTCTTTGAAATCTTTTTAATTATGTACTTTACGTGTTCACTAAAGTTTAAATGTTTGTCAATCATAATACCAAGGTATTTAATTGTATCAACGTTCTCAATATTATTATCTTCAATTTTAATATTGCATTTTTCGCTTGTCATAGAGGCCCTCACACCTCTTACCAGGATGAATTTAGTTTTTGCAACATTCAAACTTATCATATTATTTTTTAACCAAATTGATAAATTCTTTAAATCATAATTAATTTTGTTTTCAATTTCAATAGAGTTAGAGCTACTGTAGTATACAATTGTGTCGTCCGCGAACATTTTACATTTACAATATTTTAATACTTTCTTTAAATCGTTAATATAAATCAAAAAAAGGATTGGGCCCAATATTGAGCCTTGTGGAACACCATATATGGTTCTTCTTTTTGAGGAGGTGACATTGTTGAATTTGACTTGCTGAGTTCTATCAGTTAAATAACTCTTAAACCATTTAAGTACATTATTTTTTATCCCGCATTTGTTAAGTTTAATAATTAATTTCTTTCTGTCAATAGTCTCGAAAGCTCTTTTAAAATCAAGGAATGTTACTCCAGTCTTTTGTTTGTTATCACAGCTAATTTTCCATTCATTCAGGACACTTTGCAAGGCGGTCTCGCAAGAATGGCTTTCACGAAAACCAGATTGCTCTGGCACTAAGATATTATTTTTATCAAGATACTTAATTAATTGCTTATGAACTACGGTCTCAAGAATTTTTTCAAATGTCGGCAGTACATTTATTGGTCTAAATTCGCTAGCTTTTATAGTATTTTGTATCTTCTGGATAGGCGTAATTACTGAGTTTTTCCACTCAGCTGGAAATATGCCAGTTCTTAAAGATACATTTACTAATTTAACAAATTGATCGTCAATATAAGGCCACGCTTTTTTAATTATTTCTGCGTTAATTCCATCTTCTGTACACGCTTTGTTTTCTAATTTATTTACAATTTCAAACAAGTCTTTGGAATTAACTTCGTCAAAATTTTGCCAACCTTCTATATTATTATCTATAGTATTAGCTACTGAAATATCACAATTATTATTATTATTTTGACTAGAGTTTAATATTGCATCGTTAATTTCGGTTATACTGTCAATAAAAAATTTATTAAAGTTATCAGCAATATCTTCGTCTTTATCACAGATTTTATCATTAAATTGAACTTTACTAACACTATTTTTTGGTTTTTTACTCACAATTTGTTTTAAATGCTTCCATAATTTTTTTACTATCCTTTTTATTTTTATCAATATTCGAGTCGTTATATTCTCTTTTCTTCTGTTTAATTAATTTAGTTAATTTATTTCTAATTTTCTTAAACTCAATCCAATAAATGTCTTCTTTAGTTTCTTTAGCAATTTTATAAATCTTATTTTTCTTATTTTTTAAATCTTTAATTTGGTTATTAAACCATTCTTTGCTTTTCCATTTGTTAATTACTTTAAATTTAGTCAAAGGTATTACTTGGTTTAATGCTTCTTCAATTGATTCGATCACATGATTAGCTATACTATTTACATTGTTGTCCTTAGATTTATCTATCTTATTAATCGTCTTAGTTAAAATTTCTGCAAACTTAATATTGTCAAATTTTTTATAATTTCTGCCAATGAAATAGTTTTGCTTATTTAAGTTACGTTGCTTTTTTGGCAATTTAATACTTAGGATATCGTGGTCAGTTATTCTTGGGGAATCCCAAACGTCGCAATTCAAAAATTCATTTGAATAAGCTAAATCAATCATTGTTTGTGAATTATTTGTAACGCGTGTAAACGTCGGGACATAGTTCTTAAGTCCCAATTCACCCATAATTAATTGAAGCTTATTTGAATAGTAACTATTTTTACTAATGTCTATATTGAAATCACCAAGTAATATAAATTGTCCATTTTCAGCAAAGTCATTAGTAATTTCTTGCAAAATATCCATAAAAAGTGCATCACTCGCACTAGGTGAGTGATACACAACAGAAATAATTATTTCATTTAGTAATTGAATTGAAAACGTTAAATTCCACGTATTAGAAGAATAGTTTTTATTATTAGTGATTTTAAATTGCAAGTCGTTTCTAAAATAAACAAGAATACCGCCAGTAAATTTATTTTCTGAGTTTACTCTAATGTGATTATAATTTTCAATTAATAATTCAGAGTCATTTATGTCTTCTGTAATTCGAGCTTCAGTTAAACAAACAACTACTGGTTTCTTACTTATAATTAATTCTTCGATTTCGTCTTTATGAGCTAAAAAACTTTGAGCGTTTAAATGTAATAGTAATTCATTTTGCTGTAATTGTTAGATATTTTCTTCCTCTCTTTTCTTCTCATTTTCAGCTAGTTTTATATAAATTGGACAATTCTTGTCAAACGCATTATGCTTATCGTCAACAATTAACTCTAAATTTCTCTGTTTTTTATTTTTGTGTGCACAATTAGTACATTTTAAGTTAGTCGATTCGCAATCTTTGCTGTTATGTGCACCCCCACATTTACCGCATGCGATCTCTCTCTTACACTCTTTTGCATAGTGGTTATATCCGCAACATTTGAAACATCTTGCAATATTAGCGTGGTCAATTACTTTGCACTGTTTCCACCCAAGGCAGACTTTTTCCAAAAATAACAACATCTTACGCAATTCCGGGCTCACTTCGATAATTACGCTAAAGTCATTTTTCTTGTCATTCACAATTCTTTTAACAATTTTCATTTCAACATTTTGACAACAATCCTTCAAATTATTTTGTTCAATAATACTCTCAACAATTTCCTTATCTGATAAAGCCGCTTCCTCTTTATCAATCCACACGAGTTTCACGAATTTTTTTTTGTTTTAGGAATTTGAACATTAAATTTCGCGCCAATTTTCTCGACAACATCTTTTTGCAATTTCTCTCTATCGTCAACATTCTTACATTTAACAACAACCGTTCCGTTATTTTTTTCTTTAATACTCGTGATTCCGACTCCAAGCTCCTTAACATTAATGTTCCTTTTGACATTGTTTAAATTATCATTCTTGTTGATGTTTCCACTTGCTGCAACGTCATCGTCAACTGGCTTTACGACAATCATCGCCTCGGCCTTTTTGTTATTCTTTTGGAGCGCGTTTGCATAAGACACATTTGAAATGCAACTATCAACTACAACATTGTTATTAAGGTTTCCTAACATCTTTCTCATATCTTCCATCTCCCTCCTCCAACTGTCTTTCTCAGCTCTAACTATTTCTTCCATCTCCTTCTTCAACTTGTCTGCTTCAAATTTAACAATATCTGTTATCATCTTTTTTATTTCATTTTTGCTAACCATTTCATCCCCTATCTTGTACACCAACCAATCTATCTTCTTCTCCATATTAGATCCTCCTTGTTGTTTTTCTTCCGTCTGCGCTGAAGGTTTCACCGCCGAGCTAGTTACACCACTATTACCATCTTTTAACATGCATACCTCGGTTTTTCCAGGACAATTAATAAGTTCATTCGCCGCGTTATACACCTTATGCAGTTTATGACAACTTCGATGAAAATTCTTGTCACATGGTATACATCTAACCAACTCCTTTTTAATTTCCTTTTTACATTGCCTACATATAATGTGACTCGCCGACTCACTCATATCTTATTACCATACAGTCGAGAGCTCTTCCTTATCGACCACTTAAGATAGAGCGCATGCAGCCAAAATGGTAAGATCCTCCCCACCTGATAGGCACGCGAGCAGAGCAGTGTAGATGGAACAGGTGGAACAGGTGGACATGCACATGCGCACCAGCGAAATCCACCTCCCGATGAAAACAGAAGCCCAAGAGTTAAGTTAGATTGCCGGAAACTTGTCACCGAAATATAGCACAAGGGTGACAAGCAGGCAGAATATTAATTTATCGTTCGTGAAAAGCAGCGAAAACTCTTATGTCACAGATTAATAGACAGATAGCCAAAGGTCCGGGTTGAGACGAGACCAGCATTTCTCACTGGTTTCAGCGCCATACCGTGTAGCGGCCAATGCAGTAACTACTCTTAAGATAAAGCGGGTCATTTTCGGACGAAGTCGCCGCGGTAACAGTCGTTTCGGTAACAGTCGATAAGTCGCGTCGTTAAAGCTATTTTCTGTAACTCTTATAACTACAGTTTCGTTATCATCGTTATATTATCGTTGTGCAGATATAATATATGATAAAAAAGCTGCGCAACGACAATATAATGATAACGAATTGTTGTTAATTGTTATAGAATCAGAGCACTGATCTCTAAGCCGAGAACTCCGCGTGACGTGTTAGAGAAGTTATATTGCAATCAAAATTAAGTATGTTAATTGTTAGGACTTTCAGCCCTTAGAAATTTGTTATGTCAATTATAGTTAAAAAGATATTGATGATTAACATAGAGTCTATTGCATCAAAGTTGCGACTTACATAGACCATTAATTAAGAAACTATATGAAATTTTTTTTGTTATTCAAACTTAAGAGTTTTTTAGGTTGCTAATTAATCTGATGTTAAATTCAGTTGATAAATTCAAAATGTTGGAGCCATATAGCGGCCGGATATCAAAAGTAAAAATTCTATCATTTTTATTTTTAATATCCGCTATTTTTAATTAACTTTGCCATCCGATTAATATTGCGGTTATTAAAAATAAACCCTTAACTTCGAATACACAATTAAAAAATAATTCATAGATTCTGAATGGTATATGTATATAATTGCAACTTTTTGACGCAATAGATTCTGTGTTAATCTCTGTGTTAATAATCATGCATCAATTATATATTATTTTTTATCATAAATGACATAAGACATTTCTTTTAAAAACAAATAAAGGATAAATATTTTAATTCGCGATGCTTCTTTAATAAACTTATTCTATTAATTATATTTATTATTTATACTGTGTAGGAAAGTTTCATGTTTGTATATCAATTAAAATTTTAAATAAACTTTTATGTAACTTCCCTGGTAATTTCATAAAATTAATATTTTCATCAAATTAAACTGCCAAATACGGTCAGGCTGAATTTTGTTCGTCTATATAGTAACAATTTTTCGTGTGAATTTTAAAAGTATATTCTTTCGCTTCGTCAACTACACGCGCCGTACTTTCAATCTTGAAACGCAGTCTGAAACTGAAACGTACAATCACATAATTAAATTGATAATCAATTTAACAATACCGATACTCTATACCCATCTCCACACACACTGCAAAGAATATGTTACAAAGACATTTTTAATTTATATATAGTTTCTAATTTTTCAAAAAGTGTATCTCTGAACGGTATTAACTTACAATAAAGGATTATGTTTATACCGAAATATTTCGATTCTGTAACAATAATCTTTCATTTTAAGTCTCGTTACTAGACGCGAGGAGCCTAAAACGTTTATAAAAATGAGCAAGGTTCTTTGTAAGTGAGTTTAATGGTAAATTGGCAACAATTTGCTATTAATTTACTTACCGGATTATAAACACGCTGTTGTATTACAGACGGGTTGCAATCACATCTACCCATTAGAGAATATATATTTTGTACTCTAAACGGTAAGATATAAATGCACCCATCTGCACATATAGGTAGCAATTTACTCCATTTGCACGAATTCTTATATGAACACAGTGCACAAGATGACACTAATGCAGATAGATGAGCGAGCGTATATTTTATTTGCACATTATAAACAGCGCTAAGCGCAGAATGCATTTTGACAGTAGTCACTGCGGCGAGCGCAGAATGCATTTTGACAATATAGTTACTGCGGCGAGCGCAGAATGCATTTTGACAATAGTCACTGCAGCGAGCGCAGAATGCATTTTGACAATATAGTTACTGCGGCGAGCGCAGAATGCTTTTTGACAATAGTCACTGCGGCGAGCGCAGAATGCATTTTGACAGTAGTCACTGCGGCGAGCGCAGAATGCATTTTGACAATAGTCACTGCGGCGAGCGCAGAATGCATTTTGACAGTAGTCACTGCGGCGAGCGCAGAATGCATTTTGACAATAGTCACTGCGGCGAGCGCAGAATGCATTTTGACAGTAGTCACTGCGGCGAGCGCAGAATGCATTTTAACATTGCTTATTACGACGGTCGTCTTTATGCTTAAAATGTAAAAATTAATTTAAGTGGAAAACTTTGAGTCATAAGTTGGGACATAATATATTTTACATATGTTTTATATTTCTCAGTTTTTGACATTTTGTCTTAATTTCTTTTGATTTTCTAGCTGCTGTATTTATTCCTTCGCTTCCTCCAGTGTTATTTTTTTTTGCAATTGCATATATTTTGACTCTTAACATAAAGTCATAAAGTCTAACATTTGGATTTTATGTAGATAACACTCGTTGTTCTGGTCAAACCAATGTTCATCTGCATGCTGGACGTGTTTTATACAAATTTCAAGAAATTTTTTCTTCACATCTTTAAAATGCCAATACTTTTCGTAGCATGAGTTCAATGCTTTAAGTTGAAGAGCGACAATATTCAAAAATGTATCCGTTGGTCTTGATAGCCATTCAACTTCAGGTCCTTCTTCGTCTTCGTGTTCATATTCACGTAGCTGAATATAGATCTCATTATCGTTTAATCCTTCCATCGGTGTTTTCATATTTGTTTCACGGCAGCTGTCACACTTAGTTTTTTCGCAACCGTAGCGAGCAATGTACCCTGCAAAATATGCAATTGCATTTCCTTCATATGTCCCTGGTGAATTGAAGTTGTTCTCGTCGATCGTATTCATTACTGGATTGTCGGAGTTCTGTTCTGAATACCTAGTAATTTCTTCAAAAGCTGTCGCAATGAGATCATCATTACCGTCGTCAATATCCATTTCAATTGGAAAAGTAAGTTCTTCTTGTAATGGGACAGTATTAGTTTCTATTTCACGGACTATCGACGTACCATCCGTTAACGAAGAAGTTTCTGGACAAATTACATTGCCTCTGTTGCTTCCATAAATATATCCGCTTGATAAAATATGGCGTAACGTTAACCGTACCATTCTCGCAGTGGGATTACGGTTGAATCCTCCGCGTCCTCTAACTTTTCCGAATGTATGCTCTACGGAATCCTGGTTGCACAGTGCAGTGGCGAGCTTGAAGTCTGGATACTTTTGTTTGATAGAACGATACATTAATAAAATTGCTCGTACAGTTGTAATCATTCCATCAAAGCACGGAGGTCTGGTTATCTTGTTGGGAGAAGTACTCCAGTTTGAACACCATTCAATAAAAGACGTTAATATCTCTTCAACTATTGTATTATCATCTGATAACGGTCCCTTTTCTCCTTTCCAATTATTTAAACGATATACATTCATAGCATCTATTACTTTATTCATTTTGTAAGCAAAATCCGCGGATGCTTTCCATGAAGTACTTTTCAATACATTACTTTGGCCTGCTGTCGATATTGCTGCAGCGAATCTTGTACTTAACATTTGAAAAGCTCTTTTGACATTCATGGCTTCAAAATTGTTTGGATAAAAGTGCGTGTAAGTTATGTGATTCAATAAATTTGAAGTACTTAACTGTTTGTCAAATTGCCACGTTGCAAATAAGTCATGAAAAGACATAATTACTTCTCCATTAATATAAATATATTTATGCGATCTCAATTGGCTAATCAATCGCTTGATAAGATGGGGCCAATCAAAGGAAGCAAAATAAGTTTCATTGTTCAATGAAAAAAACGGTTCTTCTGGTGAAATTTTCCATTGACCGAAAGCTTTTCTATTTGGTCCACCTTGGTCACATGTAATCAATTGTACATTTGCCCCTACATTTTTTAATTTTTCTAAACATATCTCGATGAGTTGAACAATCTCCTTGTGCGTTGAATTTTTTCCTGTCAAAAAGTACGCTACTATTTGTCGCCAAGGATTTTCCGCATTAATACTATCAAGACAAAATAGTAAAACATGTACCGCTGGTTCATTGCTTCGTCCCAGGGGTCCGAGATCTGCTAATTTTTCAATGAGGTCATATTTTATGCTGTATTCTTGAAATTTTTTTATCGACATTTCATCGAATTTTAAACAGCAAGCTGTCTGAGAAGGTGGTAGTTTGGAAATATTTTCTTCAATTTTTGAAAATATATTATCACAGAATCCTGGTCGAATTTCTGTTTCAGAAATCCAATTTCTGACGGAAGATTCTGACGGGAGATTTAATCCAGCCTTTCTAATTCGCGAATATCCACTTGCGGAATAATAAAACATGTGTTTCGCAAGATCTTTTTCTTCTTTCGTATATTCTGATTTCCCCTTGTGCAGTTGAAGTTCTATCATAGTTCTCGCAAGTGGTTTTCGACACTTCTTTCCATCCAAAAATTCATTGACACTGTGTTTGCAAATGTTCTTCTTTTTTAGAGCTTCAGTATGACGACGTTTTAACATAGCAGTGGTATTTTTTTGTTTTCTTTTCTTTTCCATAAGAAGCGTTTTCAATCTCAAATTTTCTTTCTTTAATTTTTCGATTTCAGAGATTTCATCTTTAATATACATTTCTTTGGGGGCTGACTTCTTTTGCCGTTTTTCTTTTCGGTTTTTCTGAGTGTTCGCTGTCATTTCTACTTCTCCCTGAGAGTAATTATCATGAAATAATGGCAATGGATTTCCATTATTGAGCCATTCATCGTCGTCTGCGAATTTATCTCCAAAATTCCAGAAAAGTTCTTTTCCAGAAGAATAACATTTCCTCTGTGTCGTCATTGTTCTTGTAGCGATTTCTTTATTTGTATTCTTGGTGGTCTCCGCAATCTCTACTTGAAAGTCGGTGTGAGTATCGACTTCCATCGGAGTGTATTCTCGATCATCTGTATGGTCAACGATATTTTCTTGTACATTTTCTTCAATAGTTATGGTTTCCTCTGTTGTATTTTCATCATTATCCTCGACAGGAGAAATCCCAGTATCCTTTGGGATCCATGGTATAGGGTTTCTTCCAATATGCAACCTTGTACGGCTTTTAAAATCGTGTTTATTAAAGTGATCTGCGCATAATCCTGCTTTTTGAATTGATGCCGGGGACCACTTAAGTCTTAAATTTTCATTACCTGTTTAAGCATAAATGTAGTTTATATACACAAAAAAACATCACGCATTTTCAACACGTTGCGTAAATAAATTTTATTTCATTAATCAAATAACAACAACACACAGATCGACGAATGGCTCGAGGTATCCTAATCACTCTTTTATGAAAGATGAAAAATAATTATAATAAAACGTATTAAATGTATGTGAAAAAATTAGTAAAATTTTCAAAGTAATCTGTATTTTGTACAATTTAGAAATTCAAGAAGCCTGTTTTACGCTTGGAAAAAGTATTGATTTTTTTTAATGATGCTACTTTAATCTGCCTTAGAAAGAGCAACGAATTCAAGATTTCACGCTGAAGATACCTCGAGCCATTCGTAGTGGCTCGCAACGGGACAGCAACTCGCGCGCGGATTGAAGCGTCCTGGAGATGACATTTTTTTTATCAATCTTTAGGTATAACGTATGGTTTCTATAAATTTTTTCCTGCAGAATTCGAATTTGTCGAGAACATAGCCTAACACATATCGTTTTACAGTTATTTTAACCTAAAAAAAAGCCGAAAAATGGTCTTTTTGGCTCCGAAACCTGACGTGATAGAGCAATTCGGGAAACAAATTCTATTTCAACACGTCAAAATCATTCGGAAACAACTATTGAAATCTGAGGGTGAAAAAAATCGAAATTTGTCGGCTTGTGTATAATAATACTATTTAATAATGATTGCAAGAAAATATTATTTGACACTACAAGATATAAATAAATCAATAAAATTTTTATTTATTTTTTATGTGTACATATTGTTACTCTAATATAAATAAATGTATGTTGTCTAAAACAAATACTCCGATAGGAAAACATTTACAAAAGTGTGACGAGAAATCTGAATGAAACTTAAAATGCTGCAATTATGTGTATACATCATATATTTCGAATACATGTAGAAATGTAGTCTTTTCATTACATATAGAAAAATATTTGCACAATGCATTTTTAAATAATACGTCAGCAATACAGTAGCGTTATGGCAAATCATCTTAATGTAATCATTATGTTTGATATTTTATTATGGTGAACTTTAAGACTCTGTGTTCGGAATCAAATCTATTACACCGCGTGAAATAAATTAGTAATAAATTTTTCGCTTCGGATATTAATATATAATTTCTGTTTCGTAATATTAAATGTAGTAGATATTTCGTTCCGGGAATAAACGGCATATTCCTTGAAAATAGGGGTTGAAAACGTTGCTTGTTTTTGCCTGTGGCGGCTCTTCCCTGTGCCTCGAGGCCTCAATGTGTGAGGTAAACACTCAGGGTGAAGCGAAAGACGTCGGCGAAAACAGCTGATCGGCTGTCGACCCCGAGATCAGCTGAGCCGTTGACATTAGTCAAAATTGCCGTTTTCTCGGGCTGTCGACAGTTGATTAACCCTGCGAACTTTTCGGTTCGTTGCCCCGGGTCCGGAGTTCGAGAAATGTCGCGACAATAAAACGTCGGACTTCCGCGCGCAGGTTGCACTCGATCTAAGTCTTTTCTCGGTGCGATTACAAATATGATTCCGTATTCTAATTGTACGATTCCGTACTGAATACATATCCTTTGTTGAAGCTCACGCTTTCGCTGCTCGCGATAATTGCGCTATTCAAACCGTGTTTTTTTTTTTCGATCATTGCCGTTCGCGTAAAATCTATCGCTCGATTAATTCTGTTGGTCGCGGAATATAAACTTTATATTTCTGTACAAATTTTGTACAGACATACGATTTTAATCATCGTCAAATATTTTTAGTATTGTCAAGAATTTTGTATTTTTACTTACCACAGTTTTTTATCCAAATGTCAAATCTTGTATCAGTCTTCCGTGGAAAACGAAACAGTTTGCAGTTCTCTGATCTGACATTATTACAGTCTTTATATGCACATGTGTCGAATATCGTGATTTTCTTCACACTATTGTTATCCATTTTTATCTATAATCAATCAAATACCAGCAACAATCCAAAACAAACCCCCGGCTGTGAACGGAAAACGCCGAGAAAGCACGCAATCTCCGCGATTTTCCACGAATCTCGTGATTTTTTTAAAACTACGTTTTAAAACTGTAGATCAGATCACTGCACACTTCGCGTCACAATTTCCGATAACACCTTTCAGTAATTACGATATAAAATCCCAAGAAACTAAAAATCGGAAGTAAAATATCTCACAAGCACTACGAAATACGTTCTGATGAGACAGTCAGTATGCGGTCACTGAAGAACGCCAGATGCTCGCAGAGGAAAAACAAGCAAAAAATGTTTTGCGTTTTTCATTTGTTTGGAACAGCTATAACTTTGTCGGCAACCTTGTCGCTGTCGCTATCGCTATCGCTGTCGCCTATTGTGCAAAGGGGCTTTAAAGATCCAAGGTTTCCGCGAACAAAGTTTGAAAACAAATGGGATATTCAATTTTTATATCACGTATAATCATCGATAATTTCGAGAACTTTCTTCTTTTGAAAACTATAAGTTTCCTTCAAAAATTAATTATTAAGACTGTATATTTGACATATAAGAACGCCATCAAGTCCGAGCTGGGATCTAATTGTAAGTAGCAAATAATTTCCGTGTGAATTTCTAATACTATTTCCAACTAAACTGCGCGCCAACAAATTGTCGGTCCTGAAACACAGTATTTTAGTTAGAACAGTAAATTCACTTAAATAAATCGCAAATCGCAAATTTATTGCGAAAAAATATTATCACAATCAGTCAGGGTTTTTTTGCAATAAATTTTTTACAGTAATATTCGGGGGAAGGGGGGATGTTAGATACGATTTGTATCAGCATAAAAAATTAAATTGATTTGCGATTTATTTAAGGAAATTTACTGTTCTAACGAAGAAGCTGTGTTTCAAGACCGATAATTCGTTAACGCGCAGTTTGGTTGGAAATAGTATTGAAAATTTACACGGAAATTATTTGCTACTTAGATCCTAGCTCGGACTTGATGGCGTTCTTATATATTAAATTGATTTTAAATCTTAGAGTCCTATTACTATTATTATTACTCTGATGGAAATATTTTTACTACTTGACTATTACATAGCTTGATTTCGGAAAATTTTTTGACACGCATTGATTAAAGCCGTTCGCTCCACATTTTTCAGCCTTCTAACACGATTTTTCTCGCCATTAAACGAATAATTATTTTTAAAGTTTTAATTGTTAACAACTCTTTAATTAAATTTATAGTTTGACCGCGCATACATTTCGACTATTTGTTAATCGGTTTTTTGAGCTTTCAACTTGATGTGGCTTCTTAATAACTCCATGTAATTTGTATACTATAATTATTAATATTAAGAAAGTAAAAACGACCGCTATGATTTAAATCAATAGAGAGGATAAATTCCATAATAAAAATGCTATAAATTATTAATTAATGTTAATCTTAAACTTCCTTATAATTTATTTCATCTCTCGACGGATTTGTTATGTAACGGGATTATTATGATGTATATATTACAGTTAATTAGAGGGACTTATTTGATTGATTGAAAAAGTCTCTGTAAAGCACGAAACGTTCCAGTTATTTTGACGGAATATTAAACTGCATTATTTAAAATCCTGTTGTTTGGTTATTGGCTCTTGTCCTTGTTTTATCTAAGACATACGAGCTTTATCTACTTATATATTTTTTAATTTATACATATTAAAATTATTGCAATGTTAAAAAAAAAATTTTTTTACATTATCTCATGACGGACAAGACCACCACCTTTTCGTGGTTTCCGTTGAGCAACAATATGTACGTAATCTATTGGTAATCTAAAAGTTAAATACACAGAACTGTTATTGCAAAAATTTGTCCTTTAATTTTACTATATGTATTTTACAAGACATAGTAACTTGTGCCAATGTCAAATAATTAATGAAATAAAATTGCTTAAAGTTTCCATGTGCGTAATCTATCGAGCCGGTCGCGGTAGAAGCAATTTTCTAATAGTAAACGTGGATGAGCGAGTAAGACGATCGGGTAGAATGCTGAAGGTCTCAAAAGTTCGAGTCCTGGTTTATTATATAATAACAATGTATTGTTATTATATAATAATAATAAAGAAAACATATTTTGTAATTTAAAAATAATTTCTTATTTTTTTATGAGCAAATCGTTAACTTTCCTAAAGTTGTTAGAAAATATGCGAATAATTTTAATCATTGTCAAATAATTTTCCTACTTTATATATATATATATAATATCAATAAATATCATCAGTAATTAATAAGTACGACAAGACCTAGGTGCGCGCGCGCGCGACCGCGAGCGCCGAGAAAGAAGCCTAGCACGATTCTCGCCGGCTCGCGGCCGACCGAGGGTCGAGCATCTGACATCACTGCATTCACTGCTGAAATCTGGCATCGCTGCAAAATTAGCCTAGCACGTTTCTCGCTCCGCGCTCCTCTCGCGTCTTGGCTCTGCTCGGCTCTGTTCGGCTCTGTTCGGCTCTGCTCGGTTCTCGTGGTCGCTTGCCTTGCGTTTAGAGTTCACGCAAGTAGCAATAGAAGAAACGAAGAAAGCGGAAATGAAGAAAAGTCAAGAAAAGGATCGGCAAGAAGATCTGAGGAGGAGGCTAGAGAGAAAGAAAGCGGAAGATAGAAGAATAGAGAGGAAGAAGCAAGAAAAGGAAGAAGCGGATAGAAAGGAAAGGTTAGAATATTGTTATTCTTTATTTTTAGATTAGATTTTTATAGATTTCCATTCTTAAAAAAGCCGTGTTAAATCGAATAGAATCGTTGCCTCTTTTCCGCAATGTTGATTCTCTCATTGTGCTCACTTCGTACTGCGAGATTATTGTCAGCACAAGGATATCATAAGGGTGCAGTCCATTTACTTAATGCTGCAAATCCTTCGGAACGTTCTTCTTCATCTTCCTTTTAATTCCAAAAAAAGGAGAAGAACAGGGGTATTTTCCGATTCACGCATGATGCGCATGATGCATCATTTATCCTTGTTGTACACCGAATGTTAAACAAGGATGAATGATGCATCAAGCGCATCATGCGTGAATCGGAAAGTACCCCAGTTTGAAGAATTTGTAGCGTTAAGTGGACCACAGCCTAAATCGTATTTTGGTAGCTCAAACGTCAGGTTATCGTAATTGCGTAATTGTTTTGTAGTGTATCATAGTAAATATCTAAGTAGCACGCGTCTGTGATGTTTAGTTCTAGCATAGGTAAGGGAACCAGACTATGGCACGAATTCGTAATTCGCGATTCGTATATTCGTGAATAGTGTGGAGGGAAAATTCGTCGAAAATTCATCGAATAATCGACGAATTTTCCCTCCACACTAATCACGAATATACGAATCACGAATCGCGAATTACGAATTCGCGCATAGTCTGATATTCCACCCTTACAAATAGCATGCATTAGTTAGGCAACAAAACGGTTCGCGATTTTATTTATTACTGATTTACTTATGAATTAGAAGGCTGATGGAGAAAAAAAAAGAAGAGGAACAAAAACAGAGGGAGATGGAAAAACAAAATCAAAAAAGCCAGGAGGATAACATGAACATAGATGACAATGAGGATGACGAGGATAAAGAAAATGAGGAAGAAACACAAAAAAAAAAAAACGAGGAAAAAACATAAAAGAAAGAAATAGGTACGTTATATTTGTTAATTTAATTATAAAGTTCTAAAATCATTTCTATTTAATTGTGCATTTATTTATTGCTTTGATTTTGCATTTTCTGTGTAGGTATTATCTATACTATTATTATAAAGCAACAGGATTTGCAGTTTTTTTGTTCGGGGTAATCTTAGAAACTATTGGACCGATTTTGAAAGTATTGTATATGAAATAGGGGTAGAATTTCCCGGGGAGTGCTATAGGGTGTATATTTTTGCGTTACCGATTTTTTTGGAAAACCGATTTTTTTAATTTTCCTAATTTTTCGAGAAATAATTTACCGAATTTTAAAGAATTGTATATAAAACAGGAGTAGAATTTCCCGGGGAGTGCTATAAAGTGTATAATTTTTCGTTACCGATCTTTTTGAAAGCCGGTATCAGAAGTTTTTACAATTTTTTGGGAATAATTGACCGAATCTCAAAGAATTGCATATCATATGTGAAACTATAAAGTGTATAATTTTTTGTTACCGATTTTTTGGAAACCGGTATCAGAAATTTTTACAATTTTTTGGGAATAATTGACCGAATCTCAAAGAATTGCATATCATATGTGAAATAAATATAAATTAAAAAAATAAATATAAATTTTAAAAATTAACAAATGATATCGTTCATAGGTCGAGCAATTTTAAGTGAATTATGTTATGAAGTTGCTGCTTTCACATATGATATGTCAAAACTGATAAATCAGTCATTTCAATTCGTGACTGTCACGAGCAATTAAGAAAATATTCGCACATTATAAGAAAGAGAGAAAGTCATTAAGAGGATATTCGCACATTATAAGAAAGAAAGAAAGAGAGAGAGAGAGAGAGAAGGGAAAAGAGAGAGAGAGAGAGAGAGAGAGAGAGAGAGAGAGAGAGAGAGAGAGAGAGAGAGAGAGAGAGAGAGAGAAAGGAAGAGAGATATATATATATATATATATATATATATATAATATATGATATATATACAAAGAAAAAAGGTATGTATCTTAAATATTAATTTCCTTTTTATTTCATTTACGTGACCTGTCTCTTGTTT